>NC_081423.1:51401992-51591992 GCF_949786415.1 Peromyscus eremicus
GCGTTATAATCCCACAACCCCTAGCAACAGGATTCTCATTTATAAGTTACATAGAGAAGGAAATGACAAGATCAGATCAGCGGCGCTCTGGGGACCTGAGAGCCCAGGCTGGCCCACATTGCAGATCTCTATAAATTTATTTTCTTTAGCAAAAAGCTGGAGAGGCCACACACACACACACACACACACACACACACACACACACACACACACGCCTCTACCCCCCCCCCCCCCCCCCGTGCATACCTGCTGGCATTGAGGGCAGCATCCTCCAGCACACTGGCTGTCAAGTCTTCTCTCTGGGATCTCCTGAGTACCCTAGAAAGCCACTCCTCCCCTCCTACCCCAGGGCCACCGAAGCAGTAGCAAAAAGCCCACAAAGGACTCTCAATGGGTCAGAAGCTATGAAAAAGGCAAGGCTTGAGAAGAGCCCAAGACCACTGCTGAGAGGTGGGGAAGCCAGGAGGTGGCTAGCTCCTCACTCCTGGACCTTAACTCAGGTCTAGCATCCACAAGGAAGAAGAGTCTTGGAAATGGGGGGGGGGGGGGGGAGAAGCAGCAAAGGCTACCTTTCCTTGTTATGGTTTTCACCAGCTCTGGAGGAAGGGCTCTTGATGCAGACCCCGTGTGTCTCTTTCCTACTCAATCCTCAAGGAATTCCTATGGGGCATTCTGAAGCTAGCCTGGGGCTGGATGGTCCTCCACAGAAAGCAGCAAAGCACTCTGCAACCTCCCGTACATCCCTGTGCCTCAGGAAGGATTACAGGGGCAGCCAGGGAGTGAGCAGGTGTTTCTGCAGGAGAGGAAGCTCTAGCCGGAGCAAGGGTCCTGCCTCCCCAGGGGCACCAGGGTGAGAGCACTAGGCCCCACCCCTTCCTGTTTCAATAGGAAGAAGCTGTGGTAGCACCAATACCCTCTGAGCCATGCAAACCATAGCTCCTCCCACTCACCCAAGTGACTCCAATAGAAGCAACCGCAGCCGATCAGGAGCGGCCTAGAGCTGCCACAGGGCCGGTGTTCCTCTTGCGGCCACAGGAGTGGCGGTCCCTCCACCCAGTTACTAGACGTGTCCCAGGCAGCCTTGGTTGTGACACCCTTTTTGAGTGGGGGCTTCCTACCTTCCTTCCTGGCCTTCTCTGCTGCAGACCTCTTAGTTCTTACCACTCTGCCTGAGAGCAGTAAGGGGCATTAGCCAAGGAAGTTGCCTCTTCAAGGGCTTGATGACTTCAGGGCGAAGTCTCGTCCCTCAGCTTACTCATTCTGCTCTGTTATGTGGATGCATGCAGAGTTTCCACAGATGGCCTCACTCAAGGGTCTTCACTCCCCATGGGAGTGCGCAGTGTGGAAATGCCGAGCTCCAGGGCTCCACTTCCCAGGTGCCTCCCAGCCTCCAGCTGAATGTCTCAGCTAGCCAGCCAGGCTCTCTGTGATAGGACATCCCAAAGAGCCTCAGCAATGGCTCTTGCTCTGCAGAGCCCACCAGGGCAGGCTGCAGAGATTGGGCTGAGGCCCCAGGCATTGCTCCAAGCCCCAAACCTGATTTCCCACTCGCTCTTCAAGCAAAGCACTGGAGTGGTTCACTTTCGGTCATACTCGCTAAGGTTCTAACTGAAGAAGCCACAGTCACAAGATCCAAAGGAATCAGAAAAGGTAATTAGCTAACCGAAGACTGCTAAGACAACTACCAGAGTTTAGGAGTGGGTGTGACTCAGAGGAGGCTGGAGTGGAGCATTCCCACAGCCTCAGGCTTGATTCTCCAGCACCACAGCTGTTTTAGACTCCTCCGTTAACGCCGAGAACCTTCCGATGCTTCACACGGGCTTCCTGTAGTCTACAGGTGTCTCAGGAGTGCCTTCACCCCCTCACCCCTTTAGTTACCCTTTTCTATCAGAAGGTTAAAAAGTCAAAAATAATTACAAGAAACCCAAAGTCAAGTTGCAAGGTCCAGAAAAGCTTCCAGGAGACTGACAGCCCAGTAAAGTCTATCTTGTCCCAGGGCAAGCTGTGTATCCTACCTCTGCACAGCCCTGGGCAGCCCCAAAGCCCATCCAGGTGAGTCTGTCTACTCACGTGTATCATTGTCACTTTTGGCTAGTCACATGACCACTAAGTATCAAGAACCAAATCTGGGGCCTGAAGAAATAAATGCCTCGGTGGTTAAAAGCGTTTTCTGCTCTTCCAGAGGACCCAAGTTCAATGTCTAGCATCCACATCAGGCGGTTCACAACCAACTCCAAAGGGTCTAATACCCTGTTCTGGACTCAGAGAGCAAGCTGCACATACCCACACACAGACACAAATCTTTAAAAAGAAGAAGAAGAAGAAGAAGAAGGAGGAGGAGGAGGAGGAGGAAGGGAGGGAGGAGGGGGAAGAGAAAGGAAAAGAAGAGAGAGAGAAAGAAAGAAAGAAAGAAAGAAAGAAAGAAAGAAGGAAGGAAGGAAGGAAGGAAGGAAGGAAGGAAGGAAGGAAAGAAAGAAAGAAAGAAAGAAAGAAAGAAAGAAAGAAAGAAAGAAAGAAAAAAGAAAAAAGAAAAAAGAATTGAAATTCTGGAGCCAAGGAAATGGCTCAACAGATAACAACCTTAGAGTTCAGGTACCCAGAACCATGTAAAAGCTGGGCAGGCATGGCAGCTGCCTGACATGCCAGCCCTCAGAAGGCAGAGATGGGGGATGCCCAGGACAAGCTGGCTCGATAGACTAGCCAGAAATGGAGAGCTCTGAGCGTATCAAGAGATCCTGTCTCAAAAAATAAAGTGGAGAGCAATTGAGGAAGACATCTGTGGCCAACTTTGGGCCTCAGGCATGCGGTAACATGTGGTAACACATGCATGTACACCTACACACATACATATAAACATGCAAACACATGCACACATAAAAATAATCCAATCTCCACTTCAACATCTTCTTACTTCAAAACTACTGTCCCCTAATTCTTGTTTTAGTTCATTGATGGCAGAGATTAAACCTGCATGCCGAGCATGTGCTCAACTGAGCTACACCCTCAGCCTCTGACTTAATTTTTAATTAATAACAACAACACTGTGTTTAAAAAAAAAAAAAGTATCCTTGTCCTCAGCAAGAGAGAACAGTTTTTTTGTTTGTGTTTGTGATTTTCATGAGACAAAGTCTCACTATGTTACCCATTTTGGCCTTGAACTTGTGAACATAAGGGATCCTCCTGCCTTAACCTCTCAAGAAGCTGGGGAGAACAAACTTTAAATTCTAAAAAGAAATCAGTATAGAAAATGACCAGCTCTGTCCTCTGGACCTGGCCTCCTTTAGGACTATGCCGAGAAGGGCAGTGGGCGGGAGATTCCAGCCTCTACAGCTCCACTCTGGCACCTAGCACCCAGGCACCCTGGAATGGGCGTCCCTAGCCCTTGTCATTACCTCTCTCCCAACAGGGGTTCAACCAGGGGTACTAGAAGTCTCAACAAACTGCCCGGGCCAGGGACATCTCCGACTGTCCCAGCATGACTCCAGCACTCCCGTGCAGCTGCTGTGGATACAGATGCTCAAGTCCTGACTCTACTTTCTCTCAAGTTTCCAGGACAGTTCTCCCCTAGATGCAGAGTCAGGTGACCACCTGAGTGTGCAAGCTCACCTACAGCTGCCTACAGAGTCTAGAGAAGACAACATTCCCAGACTGACTTAGAGTCCCTCATGTCAATCTGCCACTCATTACCACTCCTGCCTCAGATCCAGGGTCTCCAGGTGTGGTCCCGTACTGACCTCACAGGGCACACCATCCCGTGGGGCTCTAAGCTCCCTGTGTGCCCAAACCAGGGATGTGAAACCTCTCCTTGCAACAAGAAGCCCAGTAAATCCTTTCTTAGAATAGTATATACACACACACACACACACACACACACTAAAATAGTCTTGATCTACTATGGTGTGAAAACAGCAAGCACTGAGTAAAGCCATACTATGAACTTGTTGCGTCTTTCCTTGGGCTGAATGAATGAGGTTGGACCTTGCCTTCTCTTGCGATGCTGGGCAGCATCAAGGAGCTGTCCCCATCCACTCCAAGACAGGTGCGACACTCACCCATTGTTCATTGCTCAGCTGGGCGAGGACACGCTGCTGAGGGCTGGGCGTTACCCTTACTGCGTTGTACAGTATTTCTCACTTACAATAATCTTATCAGGAAGCCACCCCATCCTAAGGCAAGGAGAATCTATCCGTACATGGGAAAATACTACTGAAGTCCAGTTATCTGAACTCTAACAGGTCAATGGTGCAGTCATGTTATCTGTGTGCTTTCGCAATGACAGCAGATGAGCATCCAGTGGCGGGTCTGGGGACTCATGTAATTGCAAAGCAGCCAGGGACACACACAGTATCTCTTGGCATCTGCACCAAGTCTGTAGCGTGAACAGAGCTATGACTGCTATGGTGAGCATGTCACAGAAACTGCTGGCAGCTGGGGCCGGGACCTATACCTTTGTCATGAAGGCTGCATTTTCAGGTAACAGGTGGATGTGAAAATGGGATTATCTCCCCATCTTGGGGCTCAGAGCTCCTGAATTCTGACCATGAACCAGTGCCCAGGGACTCCTTCCTCTCCGTCCCTGCCTGGGCCCCTGCAACCCCAGGAAGGAGGGGAATCCTTGGCCCCAGTATTTCTGAGGTTCTGGCAACTTCTTAACCTCCGAGGACAAGGAGGAAGAGTTCCACCTGCAGTTGGCTCCGGTAAAACATCCTCTAACTTTATCCTTAGGAGGAGAGTTATAACGAAGTGTCTGGCAGTTCCTTCTTCAGAGCAGCTGAGGAGACCACTCACATAAAACAGAACCCAGCTGACCGCGTGGGTTGGGGGGCACAGAAGGATCTGGGCCTCTAGTCCCCACCCCATGTCCCCACCCATGTCCCACCACATGGCCAATATAACCACCGAAAAGCTAAAGGGATGTCTCACCTTCAGGTTCCTCCACACTGCTGGCTGCGGTGGTGGGTGGTGCTACAGGAATCTCTTCACGAGGTTCAGAAAAGGGAGGAGGAAAAATGAGGTAAAAAAAAAAAAAGACATTATTTTAGTCCTTGGAAAGACAACGGTCTCGGCACAGACTCCTCCCAACCTTCTAGCCTCCTTCCCCCATGCCCACCCCACAGCTCAGCTCAAAGGAATGAAAAGTTGGGGAGAAAAGGGGTGCTGGCAGCAGGGTCCCAGGGATCCTGGGCAATCAGTGTGTTCCCGTCTTCACTGGGAAGGGAAATCATGAATCTCATCTGTTAAAGAGGGTCAGGAGTCGGGGCAGCGGGAGCGGCTGGCAGTCCACAGGGCTGATGCTGTCCCCAGGACCTGACACGCATGTGCATCTGGGACCTACTGTCTGAGTGTCATCCACTTGACTCTGCCCCGGGATTCCTTAGACTCCCTGTTCATCATGATAGGGCTACCTGGGCCTTGTTCATCACAGTGTTAACCCAAAGGTGGGAGGAAGGATCTAGAAGCAGTGATGGTGTGTGAGGGGCTGGGGACCTGCCCTTGGGGAAGCTTCTCATAGGGACAGATGCATCTGCAGCCTGGCTCTAGTTCCCCAGACTCCCTTCTCACTGGCTAAGGCGTCTATTAGTTGGTGGACTGGGATATGACTGCAGGAGGCAGGGCTGGGCGTGGCCTTTGTTTAGAGTGTTCTCTTCTGTCTCAGCTCAGCCCTTCTACTTCCTGGACCCATCCCTGTGCTCCAACTGGTGAAGAAGTTCAGCCAGTCAACTTCGTTGATTCACCCACCAGCTGTCTGAAGTCTGGGCTTCCTTTTTCTAGACAAGACCAAACCATGGACCAAAAGTCCCTCTAGGACAATGGTTCTTAACTGGTGGGTCACAACCCCTTTCTGGGCTGAAGGGTTTGCATATCAGATGTCCTGCTTATCAGATATTTACATTACGGTTCATAACAGTAGCAAAATTACGGTTATGAAGTAGCAACGAAATAATTTTATGGTTGGTGGGGTCACCACCGCATGGGGAACTGTATTAAAGGGGTGCAGCATTAGGAAGGTTGAGAACCACTGGTCTAGAAGGAGCACACAACCACTGGTGAGCGACCTCCGATCCTTCTGTCTGTAGCCACCATCTGACTCCGTGGTAAGACTTTCTCTGACCTCGGATTCTAGACACCTCAGACCTGAGGCTTGACCTGAGATCTGTCTGTGTCTCCCAAAGGAACCATGCTTTGTGCCTTTCGGAGGTAAAGACAGTGGACACAGCCCACAGCAAGGGGCAGATTTACTCTCAGTGACTTCATTCACACATCTCTTTGGTCTCCGGTCACAGCAGCTCATTAGGAAGCTGGACGTAAGCCAGGTCCTTTCTTAGTCCTACACAGCTAGGTTGGTCCTAGCAGAAACTCTCTGGAAACAACGTCCAAATGGCCTAGTCTAATACTGCAGGTCTACAAAGGCGGATTCACACCAATGGCCACGGGGCACATTGGCCACCCAAACTCAGTGTCTAAAGCGGGGATGTATACATAAGGCCTGTGGTTCCCCGAGCTTGAGCCCTCCCTTTTCAAAAGCAAGTCAGACAGTACGGCAGCATGTGGGAAGGCACAGGCGCTAGTTTGGAAAGGTCATTTCACGATGCTCTTTTCTGGGGGATTTTGAAGTGTTAGTTCTTGTCCTTCTGAGCAACCTGACGGCTCCTCTCCCTCTTTTAAAAAGAGGCTATGCAGTGGCAGAACACGTTTCCAGAGGCCCAGATACACTTGGCTTTCTAAAAGTGTTCACCTCACAGCTTTGGGACGTGCAGAGAGAAAGGTTTCTATATACTGTGAGAGTGGTGTTTGGATGTCATCATGGGAAGGATTTCTTCCCATCCCTTCCTTCAAGTGCTGGAGGTGAACCCAAGGCCTGGGGCATATGAGCCATGTGCCCTTCCACTGAGCGACAGCCAGCCTAAGCACCTTGTCCATCTCCTGTACCCTGGGAGAACACCAGGATCCAATCCCTCAGTGGACCTGCAGGGACACCCTGGCAGAGACTCTTGATTCACTGACCAGTCATAATTGCCGTCGGAACCAACAGAGCAAAGGCCACATGTAGTGGGACAGGTGAGGTGTGGACTGTCTAAGGCTCCCACCTGCTTGAGGCAGGGATGATGACTGCAACTTCTGTGAGGAACACTCTAGGACTTGGTGGTAGCTCCTGGTATAAAGAGACTCCAGGCACCGGCCCCAAGACTCTTGGGCTATTCTGAATCGCCTTCACTAATCAGTCACTGGAACCCACTGAGGGACTCAGAACCTCAGAAGTCGAGATTGACTGACTTCTGAAAGGGGCCAAGTAGTAACTATTTCAGGCTCTGTAGGTTATATCTGCTGCAGCTCTGCTGGTCCACAAAAGCAGCTGCAGACAGCGTATCTTTTTCATTTCCTTCTTCTCTTTTTAAATACAGGGTCTCACTAGGTAGCCCAGGCTAGCCTCAAACCTGCAATCTTCTTGCCTCTGCCTCCCAAGTGCTGGGTTTACAAGCTCACACCCCATGCCCAGTGACTTTGCATGGTTTTTAATCGTGTCTTGAAATAGTATCCTTCCTTTGATTTTTATTTAAATCATTAAGAAGGTTCGAGGCACTGTGCCACTCAATACAGGCGGCAGGCAGCTCCCCCCACAGAGCTCACGAAGCCCACTCTCTAGAGAATACACCTGGTTCCCTGGACTCTGGCATGTTTGCTGAGACTCTCTTCTCTCTGCTCCAGTCATCCCTCCTTGGCTTGGTCAGCCCTAGCCAAGGAATCAACAGGACGAGGCTGGGCCTCGCCAGGTTAGGCTTCCCTTGTCAGCCAGAGCTCATTTTCTGCCCATGGTCACAGCAGTATGACCCACCAGATGCGCAATACAGAGACCTTCAGAGCCAAGGCCAGGATGACCCACCCTCTCCATGTAACACCTTTCTGGGATCCCCACTCTGGTGCTCTATTCACAGGGGCCATGAACAAGAACCTGAGAAACTTCTCTCAAAGGCCCAAGGCTTTTGGTCTGCTCTCTTCTGAATCTGCAGCTGCGGCAGCCCCTATCCCCCTGGGGTCTGGGGTCAAAGTGCAATGTAGGAGTGGGGCTCATGCTGGAATCTTGCTGTTCCCTGCAGCTAGTGACTCAGCATTTGTCAGTACTGAGGGCTATGGACAGGCTGGCTCTAATGTGCATAGCCGTTTCTGAAGGAGCTTCCAGTGAATGAAAAAATTCCTATTGGTGATGGCTAAACCCACAGGACATCAGCCCCACAGGGTCCTCCCACCCAAGCAGAGGGGAGGAGGGGATTCACATACTGATGCAGGGGGCGATGGGGGAGCGGCTCTGCTGGTAGCCTTTGGCACAGCGGTTGCAGGTGATGCCCGTCACACCGTCCTTGCAGGGACACTGGCCAGTGGTTTGATTGCAGGTCTTGCCAGCAGCTCCCACAGGGTGGCAATCACAGGCTGCAAAGAGCACAAAACAGAAGGGTCAGAGAGGCAGTTAGCGCCCTTCCCGCCCAGGGGTGTCCCGTGAGAAAAAGAATGGAGAAGATGAACAGGCAGGCCTAACCACGCCCACACACGTTCCAGAAGATCTGAGGTGGATTGCCTACCTACCAAGAAACGGGAAACCAAAATCAAAATGGACCTACTTCAAAGGGTTGCTTGAAGAACAAGACAAGGGAGCCAGGGAACACCTTCAAAGTCCAGGAGGAGGGCTGATGCTCAAATATGACGTCAAGGGATGGAGGTGGGGGGCATTGGAGGGTGGAGGTACTGGCTTCTCTCCCAGATTTCTCTGTGGATTCCCTAGGTGAAGTAGGGTCTGGATGCTGGTCAGAGGGAGGCACAAGAAGGAGGAGCCAGGATGTTGCCCCCGCTTGCTCAGCAGCCAGATGCCCAGAACCCAGACTTCTGGGTCACAATAACACTTTAAAACCCCAACTAAATGGGTAACCAGTGAACTGGCTAACTGTTGTGGGATATTTTTCTGTATGCTGTGAATGTGTTGCTCCCATTGGCTAATAAATAAAGCTGTTTTGGCCTATGGCAAGGCAGCTTAGAGGCAAGCAGGAAATCCAAGCAGAGATATGGAGAAAAGAAGGGTGGAGGTGGGGGAAGACTCGAACCGGCAGCCCAAGGAGCAACAAGATGCCTGCAGACAAGTAACACCACGTCCACATGGCAAAACATAAATTACTAGAAATGGGTTAATTTAAAATGGAAGAGCTAAGAGATGGGATATAATTAATATAAGCTTCTGAGTGATTATTTTATAAGCCACCGTGGGACCTCAGGGCCAGGTGGGACACAAAAAAACTTCTGACTACATTTTGGCGCCCCACATGGGGCAAGAGTTTCCACCTAAAACCTGAGAGAACTTACTAAAATGGAGCCAAGAGCAGCTTCGTAGTTGTGTCTCTCAGGCAAGTCGTGATACAGAGACACTGTGATGTGTGGGCTTGAGCTACAGTATGGCGGGTTCAAGGCATGTGGGCTTGACGTACAGCATGGCGGATTCCCGCTGCAGTACACAGAGGTTTCTCCAAGCCATGCAGTGCACTACATGGTGGAATTAGCTTTTAATAGTACAGAACCCCCCCTTCCCCCCCCCCAAAGAAAAAGGTTTCTGGGCTACACGCTGCTATATGAAGGCATAGGAGGCATAGACCCACTGCTTCCCAGAGTCGGCGATGAGCATGGCCGGGAAACATACCTCCACCATGTGGGGAAGCTGACATTGGCAGAGCCAGCAGCCAGGGCTGCCACTTCAGTCCTAAGCCACACTGCAGTTTAAATCAATGGTCAAAAAATGATTACAGATTCACAATAAGACAGATTCAGATGGAGTAAAACTCTCAATGGTTTACAATGTGTGTAAAAGTGTACATAGGCTTGGAAGAGAGAGGAAAAGGATTATAGACAGTTATATAAAGAAATAAATAGTTTTAAAAAATAAAGTCTTTAAAGAGAATATAGTAATAATATGAAAGTTAAGCCACGTAAAGATGAAAATTACATCTTTACAAAGAATCCGGATACTATGAATTACTATATTGTCTTTGGGATTTTTAACTGCAGAGAGACATTCAATTGTATGGGCTACCAAGTTAAACCAATATGTATCTTTTAAAGGTATTTTGACTTTAAAATTTATGTCTAAGGATATGTTGCTTTGGAAAAGAGGTTCTGCTTTTGTTTCCACAGAAGATGAGAACCTGTAGATTGCTTCCAGGCTAATATGGTTTGATCAACCAAGACCCCCTGAAAGGTCTCCAGTGACAGCCATGGCCCAGATGATCCAAAATCCAAAACAGTTTCAAAGCAACTGGCTGAGATGATCCAGCCTCACAGACCACTACAGCCAAGATTTAATATAATTCTTAATTTTCTCAGGATCCCCATAAGATTAACAGTGCTCCCAATAAGCAGGAAGTAACCTAGGGGACTATGCCCACATTATGGAGTTTACTTTCTTTGTGGCAAAAGTTAGCAAGTGGGCAAAAATGTCCTTACATCCACTGCTTAATAGGATGTTGTATAGACTGGACATGCAGGGCCCATGGGAAAGTGACCACTAAACTTTGCCTAAACAGGGCAAGATGGTCCTTCAGGTTCCTGCTCCACAGAGGAGACTGCCAGACATTCTACAGGACACAGGGAGAAGCGACTGAGAGACTCTAGGCCTATAGGCTGAAGATGGATGCCCCAATGTTGCAGAGGACCTTTGGGTGACTGTCCAGGCAGCCAGCTGTCTCTGTCATTTCTAGACCTTCGAAAGTTGCTTACAGTGCACTGTTTACTTAGGTATTATTATGTTCCTTCTCAGGTCTTTGATGGAGTTAAAGACTAGATAGTTATAATTATAGCTTTCCTTAGTCTTGATAAAAGGTAAACTAGATCCGAAACTTTAGAATCACAAAAATAAGACAGATGATAGAGTATTTTCTTTAATTTTGCCAAATACAAATAGACTAGAGATTGTCTATAATTTTTGCTTGATAACTGTTTTATTATATGTAATTTTACTGTTAAAATTAAAACCTTCCTTTTTGATTAGATAGAAAAGGGGAAGTGCTATGGGATATCTTTCTGTATGTTGTGAATATATGTTGTTCCCATTGGCTAATAAATAAAGCTGTTTTGGCCTATGGCAAGGCAGCTTAGAGGCAGGCAGGAAATCCAAGCAGAGATACAGAGAAAAGAAGGGCGGAGTCAAGGGAGACTGGAGTCAGTCTCCCAAGGGGCAACAAGATGCCAGCAGACCGGTAACACCACAGCCACGTGGCAAAACATAGATTAATAGAAATGGGTTAATTTAAGATGAAAGAGCTAGGAGATGGGATATAATTAATATAAGCCTCTGAGTGATTATTTTATAAGCCACTGTGGGACCTCAGGGCCAAGTGGGACACAGGAAAACTTTTGGCCACAGGCTAACCTCCTGGGGCCCCCCAGGAATGGAACAGTCAAGCTGGGAGTGAAGCAAGGCCAATGATTTTCAGGTTAGAGGCCACTGCGGGAATCTTATGACCCCCCCTTCTGGTTCTGAAGAATAAGCGCTGGGTGGCCCCACATCCAACTGCATCCTGAAGCTTCCTCACTGTGTTCTATCAATGATGCAGTCAGAACTCTGGGGATGATCTCCGCCACCACCATGGGGCTCTAAGCAACATTTACCCCCCCCCCAGGCAGAGGCCACTAAGGCCTCTTGCTAAGTTCTGCCCAACTGTTCCTGAGCAGTGGCCTTACTGGTGAAGGAATGGGGGTCAAGGAAGCCGAGTCATGCCTGTTCCTGCTGCAGGAAGCCCAGGAGGGCAGTGTGTGCCAGTAATGCATTCTGCAGCCATTTCAATTCATGCCGTATGCTGCTGTCTTTCTGTCCCCAAAGAGGACAAAAATATCTAGGAAAATAAATGAGAATTGAAATTCCCAAAGAGCTAAAGTGAAAAATTCCCTCCTCAATGGGCCCTGAAAAGGCAGCCTCTCCCTAGGCCTCCAGCCTGGGAGAGTACAGGGACCAGCATCTGGGAGGGAGATGGGGGAGGGGGATGTGCACATTAGAGCCAGCCTGTCCATAGCGCTCAGAAAGGAGAACAATGTGAACATATGTTTGTGCCAGTGGTGTGAGGACATGCAAAAACTTCTGGAAGCCTTAGGAGGAGGAAGGGGCTGGGCCTGACAGGATGGAGGATAGAAGGGTCTGGCGGGCTGGTGGTTGCTGGCTCCTATGACAGTGTATCTCTGAGAAGCACTAGGACCATTCCCATCTTGCTCCTTTCTTAGATAAGACTCTGAAACATCCCTCATAGCTCTCGCACATTTTGAGCATTTGTTATGTGGCTTGTGGTGCAATTCTGAAGGCTGTGGATGGTGAAAGTAGGTCACTAGGGGTGGGCCTTTGATGGCTCTATCTGCCCCTGCTTCCAGTTTTCTCTGCCTCCTGGCTCATTCCACATAAACAAGCTGCCTCCAGCCCAAGAGCACCATGCATAGACCAGTCACCTCCGCCATCCTGGATGGAAACCCTCTGAGATTGTGAGCTAAACTTAACCTGTTTTCCCTTGAGCTGCCTTTGTTACTACCAAGAGAAAAATAACTAATACAGCATTGGAGATGGGGACATGTCTCTGCTGAGATGTTGTCTTTATCGGTATACCCTAAATTTAAGCCTGTGCCCTTTTTTAAAGTTAGCAATGGGAAAGATCCAGTCTTGCTGGCCTGTGAGAAGGATGAGATTGAGGAAGGGATGGCTTTGACTTTTTCCTGCAGTAGAAAAGGTGAATGATACAAACACATAGTTGGCCATGTGAAAGTAGAGGGCCACAGCATAGGATCTTAGTCATGAGCCACAGATGTGGGCCTGGGCATAGGCATGTGGGGACACCAGGTTCTCATGCTGGCTGACCTCTCTTGGCCTGCTCTGCAAGCCCATTGGCAATCCTTAAATTCATACCAAGACCGTCCTCCTTGGATGCCAATGCCATACAACCATGTGCCAGTAACTTCTGGATCCTTACAAGGTCGCAAAGGGTTACTTGGTCACTGAAGATTCCAAGCTACGTCACACCTAGGCACCAGCACTGGCCCAGAGTGTCTTCATCTTGGCAGGAGCTGGCCCAGCACAAGCTCTGGGTGGAGGAGCACTAAAGACTATGCATTAAGCCCTTCAAAGCTGGTGACCTCAGCCACCTTGGCGGGCCCACTGCTGGGAAGGGCGGGGACCAGAAGTCTGCTGCAGCAAAGGAGGACTGTTCTTGGCATGTATTATTCTGTATGGTCAGCTCATCCTAACAGTTCATCCTTGGATGAGATGTAAGCTAATGCTTGCTGATGCGTTTCCAAATCTTTCGCCCAAGATTCCATAGGAAGCAAACCCATGTATCTGGTCTAAATGGGGCAGTAGTTTGTAGTACACTTCCACACCAACAAGTCATTATCTATGCATGGAAGTCACTAAAGGGTCACATCCAGGCCACTGTGACCATCACCAGGCTGCATCATGGCACCAACAGAGCATCTGCCAGCAGAGGTATACCCATCAAGACTCCCACAGACACATCGGCAACATGACATCGACTCAGTCCCCACAACAACCCTGTGAAAACAGTGTGACTGTCGGAGGACAAGGGAACAGGCTGGTGAGGAGTCACCATAGAAATGAGACAGGGAAAGGATCTGCAGCCCTGAGGAGAGAGAACACCAGACCCCTCACCCTCTCAGGATACCCTCCGTCCTTCTGTTTCTTCCAGGGGGAAATAAGCTCTGACCTGTTTCAACCACCGTGAGGCAGGCTTGCTGTTTGTTACTTACAGCCAAATGCAACCCGGACGGAGCCCCACCCAGCACTCATTCCCAGTTCCCCCAGAGTAAGGCCTTTTCCCACAGACACTGGAGTAGGATGGCCCAAATTATACCCTCTGAGTAAAGAAGGGTAGGTGTTAAGGGTGATAAGAAAAGCCAATGAATGGCAGTGCCCTTGTGGTAAGGTCTTCTACGGAGGTGTGATGGCTATTCCTAATCATCCACTTGACTACATCTGGGATTAACTGAGGTCTAAGAGGCTGGGCACACCTTCCAGGGATTTTTTTTTCTTAATTAAATCATTTAAGATGGGAAGACCCAGGTCTAATCCAGTTCTTTGAGGTGGGGAGATCCACCTTTAATCTGGGCCATACCTTCTGCTGGCAGCTTATGTTCAGTAAAGGACATAAGTTTTGCCTGCTTGACCTCACCCTCATTGGCAAGTCCATTCCTTCACCGGCACTAGAGCCTACTTCTTGGGGATTCTGGAGTATCCTGAACACCAGCGGAGACATCCAGCCTCTGAACAACTAGTGGGTTCTTGGACCTTCCCTTGGTAGACCACACAGCTATTGTGTGGCTAACTGGACCACAGCCTGTTAGCAATTCTAGTAAATCCCATATGTATAAATATATACATTCATTCTATAAGTTCTGCTCCTCTAGAGAGCCCTGGATAATACAAGTGGGAAAAACAGAATTCCAACAGACTTTGTCAAAGGGAGTGGGAGCCAGGGAAGCCTCAGGACCCAGCCTTAGGAAGAGAAAGTCAGAGGCTCCTGCTGTAGCCCCTTAGCTTGTAAACACAGAGATACACATGGATACATGCCTGAGAGCATACATACATACATACATACATTCACATATACACCCACACAGTGACTTGCTCACTGCAGGATGGTTAAGTGGGGAATGAGGCAAGGGGAGGGGGGCCTTTTACTTTGTAGGGGCTCCAATGAGGGGATGACCAGAGAGCTTCCCTAATTCTTCAGAGAACAGGGCCCAGGCTGGAACACCCTCTGTCACAGGAAGCCCTCCTGGTGACTTCCATTTCCCTGGAAGCCAGCCATGGTTTTTAGAGGGAAGTCAATCCCTTCCATCCAGGTCGCCAGTCTGCATGGGGCAGGCAGCACCTGCTCATGGGAAATAAGCTACCAGAGGTTTTTTTCCATGAAGAGAGAATGTGAGGCCAGAAGGAAGTGTGGGTCCCTGAGAACATGGCACGATCAGGTTTCCCACGAATGTGGCTGGCTGTAGAGAACCCAGGCTGTGTTTGTGCTGGGTCACCAGACAGGGACAGACTGCTCAAAAGAACCCAAGTGGTTTCAGACAGATGACGGGGGACCCAGGCCTGTCCTGTCCCTGCCACTGAATTAGTACCCCCTTCTTCCTGGATTGCAGGTGGCTTCTCTGTAAGGACACTCCACTAAAGGTTTTGTTCCCATACCTAGAGTGTAGACGTTAACCTCACAGCTGCTGTTCACCACAGTGTCCTGGGCCAGGGCAGGGGGAGGGACTTGTGTTGCAGGCTACCCTGCTCAAGCATTCACTAGTCCTGTGCCTGGACCTTATCAATGGAAGGGACTTCTAGGAACTCTGGTATAGTGGGCTTGGCGGCAGCTGGTGCTAACCACGGGCTTCCTATACCCAAGCATGACCCTTACCTTCTACTGGGTGAGCGTAAGCAGAGTCAGGCCCCTCCGGCAGCTCACAGGACCAGCTGGAAGTCTTCGGGGGCTCCTATGGGAAATCTGGCTACTTTTCCTGAGCACCCTGGCTCCAGGGACTGAGATCAAGTGGGACCCGCAAGAGGCCCCAATCTAGAACACAGGCTTGTAGGAAGGGTGCGGCTCAGCATTGGTCCCTTTGAAGCTGGGAGACAGAACAAGCAGAGAGCCTCGGCCCTCAACCCAGATGCCATCTGGCTGTCCTCTAGGCCTCCAGGAGCCCTGGAAACTTATTACTTTGGCCTCGTGTTGAAAGATTGACTCACATGCCAAGACTCCAGGACGCATACCCCAAAGTCCTAATCCCAGGAGCCTACACATGAGACGAATATGAATTCTTTAGAGGTACTTAGGTAAAAATAGGTCATTGGAATAGGTTCTAATCAGTGACTGGTGTCCTCGCCCGAGACGGAGGATGAGGTACAAGGTGGCTACAGAGGCAAGGCCATGTGAACACACAGGATGAAGGTGACCATCTGTAAACCCAAGAGAAAGGCCTGCAACAGATCCCTCCCTCCTGGCTCTCAAAAGGAATCTGCCCAGCTGGTACCTTGACCTTGGATGTCCAGCCTCCAGAATTGGGAGAGATTAACTAACTGTTGTTTAAGTCAGCAGGTCCACAGTGCTTTTTTCTGGCACTGGAGTTACATGCAGTTACAAGTACACCTGCTGTGGGTGCTGGAAACTAGTCCTCTGGAAGAGCAGCAAGTGCCCCTAACCACTGGGCCAACTCTCCAGTCCTAGGGTCCCACCCATTAAAAGCGCCATACCTCTAGGCCAGGCGATGGTGGCTGGTGGCATAGGTCTTTAATCCCAGCTCTGGAAGCAGGTAGATCTCTGAATTCAAGCCCAGCCTGGTCTACAGTGAGATCCAGGCCAGGGCTACACAGAGAAACCTTCTCTTGAAAAACAAAAACAAAACAAAACAAAAAAGTTCCACCCCTCCTGACTTTGCTACACTGGGGTCAAGCTTCCCTGTGAACCTCTGGTGACACACCCAAGCTACAGCTCTAGGGAAGGAATCTTGTCCATCATTACTGTAATTTGCACAGAGTAAAAGTCACTCCTTTTGGCTGCACACGTCTACAGATTTTTATCACAAATGCGGGTTCTTCTTGTCACCGCCTGGCTAATATTCTGTCAGTCAGGGTTCGGAAGTGTCTAGCTCTCTCAGGAATTCCTTCCTCGGCAGCCAGCCTCCACTCCTTCTAGCTTCACCTTTTGCAAACATCTTATCTCAGGATTATACAGTCTTTACAATGTCTGCACGTGCAAACGGGATTGCCAGGTAGATCATCTGTGGAGCCCAGCCTTTCCCACTTAACCACGCATTTGAGGTTCGTCTGTGGTGGCATAAGGATCAGTTCATTTTTCACTAACACTGAGCAGTCTTCTTCAGCGGGCTTGTGTCCACTTTGTCCATGCAGACTCTGACACACCCTAGTTTGGGGTAATAACAAATAATCCCGCTATAAATTTTTTTTTTTTTGGACCTACATTTTCATTTCTCTTGGAGAAATACCTGTGAGCAGGATCCTAGCGTTATGACAGATCGGGGTCTCAATTTTCAAGGACATGCTAGGCTATTTTCCAGAGCCGCCATGTGGGATTCCCACCAACAGTGTGTGTGTAACGGCTCCAGTAGGTCCCTGTCCTCGCCAAGCATTTGGAATTGTTAAGTGGCTAATATTTTTTATTTTCAATGAGAGGGATCTCATTGTGATTTTAATTTGCATTTCCCCAACGTCAGCTAATGTTTCATGTATTTATGTGCCATCTGTACATCCTCAAGGAAGTGTCTGTTCAAATATTTTGCCCATTTTTAATGAGATCATTTGCCTTCTTGTTACTGAGCTTTTGGAGCGTTCTTTCCACCCTGGCTTCACACCCTTGGTGGAATACGGAACATGTCGTGACTGCCGTCTCTCCACTGTGGCTCTGCTTTCAGAAGGAGCTGCTGGAAATGCAGGCACACCCCTCGTCACTCTTGTCCTTGGTCTTGTACTGGCCTCCCAGGCTTTGGGGATAGGACCTGCCTCCTCTCCAGATGCCAGCAAGATGGCCCTGGCCTGCACTTCCTCCCTGCCCTTAGGACCAAGGGCCCCTACAAGCCCTCTGCTGCTTCCTGACTTCGGGGCTGTCTGGACTTTGCTTTCTCCTCACATCCCAGGTCTCCTCTCAAATGTCTCATCTTCAGGGACTTACACAGAGCTTCCCCTCAGTGACTTTCTCTTCTAGCGGTTCATTTCTTCCATATAACTCCACCTCATTCCATCACTAGCTTCTTTTCCTTTTTCATTGTGGTCAACCTCCCACCAGCAGGGAGTTAGTTCCACAGAACAGTCGGGCACTCAGCAAACCCTTGCAGACTCAATGAACAGATGATCTCACTACCAGACAGTCACATAACTCAGGGCCCAATCTGCTGCCTTCTCCTTTGGGGAAAGGCCATTTCATCCATCCTGTGCATCTGGAGGAAAGGATGAGGCAGGGAATGGGAATGCCAATCCCCTCACATCCTGGGTCACACAGCAAGCTCAATGGGGCGTGGGGAGCCGATTGTGGATACCCGCAGATAATTCCCCTTCTCCACTTCAGCTGTCTGTGTCAACCTCCTCCAAGCCAGGCCTTCTTCTCCCCCCCCCCACCACCACCGACAGTTGCTAACAAGGCACAGAAGAATAAATGTTTTAGGTTGCATGGCCTTGCCTTTCCTCTGACACTTCAGATCGAGGTGCAGACAGCAGGAAGTGCAGGGGGTGGCGGGAGCCCATAATTCTAAACTGGATTACAGGGCCCGCTGTGATCCAGTGAACTGCAGTCTCCCTGCACCTGTTCTACAGTTGAAGAGGAAAAATCCCCGTGTCCTTAGCATGTTCCCAGAGTGCCACTGTTGCTGCAATCAGGCACATGGGCTTGGACTGGGAAAGCGGCCGATGGGAAGGACCTGAGAACTTGGCCCAAGCACCTGACTTAGTATAGGTGCAGCGGGATGGTGAGGATCAGCCCGAGCTGTGGTGGACTGTGTGCCGGGTGTGGTCAGGCAGGCAGCCCTCAGATGCAGTTAGACTTTTGAGCGGTGCTTTCAGAACCGTGTTTGGCTGTATACAGCTGTCCCCACCTTTGTGCTGACCCTCCACAAGCAGCTGCTGGTCACATCTCCACCACTCGGCTCATCCATCATTTTTGCTTCCGAAGCATGCAAATCCTTTATGGACAGTGTACGGCAGTACCGGGGCAAATGCCCAGCTCCCTGTCCAGTCCTGTGGGAATCGGCCACAGAATCTAACAGGCGCTGAGTCCTTTGAGGGAGGCCGGTTACCAAGTGCTACATTCCACACTAAGAGTTAAGCAAGCCTCAATAGACAGGACATGCCTGTCAGATTACCACCTAAATAATTATATTTATAGCCATTAAGTTAGTCAGCTCTGGTCAAAGAAGATCTTTTTTGCAGTTGGTAGTGAGAACTGCAGAAACTCATATCTGGTCTAAGTGTTGAGAATAAGACCTGTTAAATGCTCAGACATGAATGGGATTTCTCTACCACCCTTTCCAGGACTCAGGGATCACCATCAAAGATGGAGCAGAAAGAATCTAAGAGCTGGAGGAAGGACCGCGGTGAGAAGGACCTCGGTGAGGACTGCGGGGAGACAGAATGCTGTCTTTGGAATGTGGCACTGCCATTGTACTTTTGATCCCACAGTGGGATTAATGGCTCAAAATCCAAGGTTGGGTCTGCCAACATCCTATCACTGGGAGAAGAAGGGTCCCTTGAACACCCCCTTTCTAAGACATAGGCAGTAGCTGGGGGAGGGGCTCCCAAGGCTCCACCCCTCCCTGAGTAGCTATAAATAATTAATGGTCATTGGGGGAAGGGAGAGAGATTTCCTTCAGCAGTGTAGCCACTGGTAAGGACCCCAGGCTCCTGTAAATATCCCTCATCCCGGACCCTATAAGCAGCTCTAATGAAACCCCACTGGGTCATCCAAAGAAATAACTAACCACAGGAAACAAACAGCAAAAGAACTAAGCAAGCTGCGGTCTGTGCTCTGTGTGCCGGCTAGCCACTGTGAGGGTTCTGGTGCCTCTGTTTTCCATGAGCTGTACACATGATCACAATGGTTAGCGTGTACAGAATGCACACTATGTGCCAGCGTAGAGCACCCCATTTAATTCACATTGCGATTCTAAGAGGGAGGAGGAATCATTCTGCCCATCTCCAGACAGGAAAGCTGAGTCTGTGAAGCATGCCTCACCCAGGAGTGGAACCTGAGCCCTGATCCAGGGCTTACATGCCAGGTCCTCCTGATGTTCTGCAGCAGAAGCCCCAAGGGGAGCCTTTCCCAAGTCAGCTACCCTCTACACCCTGATGGCCATGCCCAGGAGCACCATGAACTTGGGGGAACTCAAAGATCAAACAAAATCACCCTACCTTATTTCTTGGCTCTTCCTAATCACAAACACACTGCTATAAAGAATGGCCCTTGTTGAATGAGGGAGAGAGAAGATTTTTGGCTCCTGAAGAATGGCAACTGGAATGTGGAATGTCAAAGCTGAAAGGGACTCCGTGACCAGAAACCTGAAGACAATTCCACATGTAAATGACTGAGCTCTAAGGTGCCATGAGATCAGCCCAGTGCTCTGTAGACTGTATACATGAGCCATACCTGTAGCTGGAACTTTCACCCTCATCCCCCCTCACCACCCCCTGCCCCAGAGAACACAGCAAAGCTGTGGCAACAGGGCCATGATGAGGTAAGCTCTTGGAGTCTTCTCTCCCGGCTGCAGGATCTGGGCTACTTCCTCTCCCTGCAAACAGGAGACCACTCCATGGATTGGGGGGGGGGGGGGTCTTTGTGCTTAAAGCTGGAGCTGCAATCAACAACCACTGGCTACCTTCTTGCCTCAGGTGAAAATTCTTCTCCCTGAACCCCCTAAATTATGACAGAAAATGGAACTGTCACAAGGGACCCCAAAAGTGGAAGAGTATAAACGTGAGGCTTTTATGGGGTGAATGGAAACTGCCAGAGAGTCAGGAAGAGGGGTATGGGGGGGGACTTAAGTCTGCTGAGACTCAACTCTCTGATGAGTTGAACACACAAATCTGAACACACGTATACACACATGATGTGCCTGCCTCACCCAGCAAGACTTAAAATGAAAAGCACCCCTCCAAGTTTTCATCAAAAGAGTCTTTAAAATATTTCAATTCATCAATTAGTAATCTCTCCCCTCAAAGGAATTAACTGTAGGGCCTAGGCCACCCCCTGGAGACTTTCCTGAATCCACACCAAGAGCAACCTGCTGCCATCTTTGTTTCTTACACACCAACCTCCAGCAGTTCTCAGCTTTGGGGAGCTTTTCCAAGGCCAGGTATCTACCTCTCATCTGGACCCACGAATTGAACCAGAATCTCTGGGGTGGTGGGACCTGAGCAGCATTTTGCAGCCTCCCAGGTAATTCTCACACACACCACCAAGAATGACAAGTTGGGAAAATATGCTTGTGATGCCAGGAAGGGGAAGTAAAACATTCAAAAGAAAAACAGCTGGGGATGGTGGGGGAGGGGGTGAGGCGTGATAGGGACAGCTCTACACAGTGGCCCCAAGAAGCCAGAGGGGGCTGGACTGGGGTGCTCACTCCTTCCCCTCCCCCCAACCCTTGACAGTGCTGCAGGAAGAAATAGAGGGTGCTGGGAGCATCAAGAATGCACCCTGGCGGTGCTGGGGAGCGCTGTCTCATGCCTCTGCCCCTCACGCCTCTGCCCCGCTAATGATTGCATCTTCCCGAGCCTCGCCGCCGCCTGGGTACCTTCCAAGCAGCCTTCTTTCAGCCACATTCAGTGCAGAAGTGAAGGGGGCAGGGCAATGAGCGGGAAGAACAGGCTGCTGCTCAGTGAGATGGAACGGAGGAGGGCCCCTTTGTGACGGGGGAAGCTAGATGTGGTGGTTAATTTCTTAATTCTCATCACAATTCGGTTCACGGGAGCCTCCTGGAATGTCTTTATCCATCACAGATGGTTGGGGAAAATGATAAATTAATATTGTTATCAATGGAGGCACGGCTCAGATGGCTAAATAGCAGCGTCTTCTTTGCAGGCTATAAAAGGAAAAGTGCCTCCGAAGTCCATAAAGAAGTCAAACGGTAAACAAAAACTCCCATCTTTTGACAGATTCCAGGACGAGTATCATTCACAAACCATTTTTGCAGAGAAAGGGGAGAAATTCATCTCATCTGACTTTGTATAGGACAGCAGCCCGCACCATAATGAGGCCGGCCCAGTGCTGTGAAATCGTGCTGAATAGCCGAGAGTGCAGCGGCCTGTTCCCTGGGCATGTTTATTACAGCCCTTTGTATGCACCAACCCTGCCAGGCCCGGTTCGCTCCTAAGCTAGGGGAGGGGAGAAAGACCCCAACAAATTTGTTGCTATGAAACTTCCCAAATGGGGAGACTGCATAGTAATGTTTGGAATCAAATGCCCTTGCTCCAAGCTGTTCTTGTCTGGGTCCACCCCTGCTCGACACTGAACAAGGTCTTGAGCCAGCCAATCACCAGCAGTGTATGGGTGGCCTCGGGCCCCCTGCCCGGGCCCCTCCCAGGCCCTGAGAAGTCAGGGGGTAAAGAGGGCCCCACGGCCATTTGCCAGCCAACTTGGGAGTTGAGAGTCGGTTGTCCCAATTCCTCTGTGAAATTAGGGTAAAGCAAAGAAGTGGAGCCTTCTTCCTGTGAGGGCCTAGGATGGGGCTCCCCAGGGGCACTCTCAGAGACTAGGGCGAGGGACAGAATGTTACCCACAAGATCTGGACTCCCCGGAGGGCAAGCTGTCAAAAGAGCACAAATCTGGGGGCCAACAAGCTTGTGTGCAAGGAACCATTGCTTAAACCACGTGGCCCTGGAGGACAGGCAGAAGGGTCCCACATGGTGGCAGAAAGGGGGGGGGGCGTTTTGACCAAAAGACTCAGAGGCACACATCTCCCCACCCAGCATCTGAGCTGCCCCTAAAGCTGCTTCCTGCCACAATCACCAGGCTGAAGGTTGGCAAGAAGTCTCTGTAAAGGGTATTCAAAGTTTCCTCATCCCCTAAGGAGGTGATACTCTGGAAGACAGGAGGTAGAGATCTCAAAGTCAAGGGATTCCTCCTCCACCAATCAGATGGCTAGTTCTGTCACATTTCTGTCCCTTTTCTCACCAATCATAGAGCAGGGCCTTTTTTCAGACTATGCTTTCCCTGGACAATCAGGGTGCAGAACCAGGGAAGCGCTTCTCCCTCACCAGGGTGTGGGGCTCCCAAATCACTGCCTGTCTTCCACACACCCTTTCCTGAATCTCCCTGACCAGGATCCACTCTTAGCTTTCCCGCTTTCCCCCTCCCCCAAGTTATTCTTGGGTGCCCATCAAGGCCGGGCACAGGACTTCAACTGAAGACAGCCACCTGCGCTGGCCCTAGCATCTGAAGTCACAGAACAGGAACATCCCCTCCTCTGTCTGCACCTGCCCCACCCTCAGCCCCAGCTGGCAAGAGAAGATGAGCATCTCTGCCCCAACAGCAAACACCAGCAGGGCAGGAAATAGCCAGCATCCTTCCTCACGGAGAACATGGACCTTCCTGTTCTCAGGCACAGGACTGCCCACTGAAGTGGCCGCCCCTGGTTAAACTTCTTGGCCAATTGACCAATAAATCTGTGTCAGCCAATTGTTTACAAGATCCTAGCTTCCATTTCTTCTATAAAAGAGGCAGCAGACACTTTGGATATGGGCAAAGGAGTTGGATACCTTCCAACTCTGTTCTCTGAAGACTCTAAACCATCTCTCTAGCTCTGCCCTGCTCACATCTTCTGTCTGGGCCACCTGCCCATTCTCAGTCTCCTGGAGCAGTCTCTCCTGAAGCTGTTGTCTCTCTGATTTGGAAACAGCCCCGCTACCTTTACGCTCACATTCTTTTGGCAACCAACAAAGGCAGCCAATGGCCACCGACATGGAATGAGAGACTGTCTACATCTTGAGAAACACCTTACTCATCTGTACACGTGGAATCCAGGAGTTCTCTCTCAGAGGGGAGAGTCTGCAAAGCCAACGGGGGTTGTGCTGCTGTCTGGCTATCAAGGAAGTGTTCCGTACATGCAGGGGTGGCTCCCCGCTCAGAAGGGCACACACCTGGTTGAAGCTCTGCCATCGTCGTTTGGAAATTCTCGATCACCTTTGCAGAAGGAACCCTACATTCTCTTTTGTTTTGCACTAGATCTCTCGAGCTCTATAGTCAGTCTGTACAGAGGTGCCCAACATCTGGTGTAGTTCCGGTTATGAAGACAACACCTCTGCTTCATTCGGAGGCTGAGCAGCATCCAGGAAGGGTCATCCACTGCAGTTCCTCACCCATGCTATCTACCATGGCTTTGCACCCTCCTGGGTCAGGGTCCTTAAAGGCCCATTGTCTTCCAGGAGCCCTTTGGATGTAAACATCTTGGGAAACCATGCTCAGACATGCACTGGCCCCAGACCCCAACATTGGACCAAGAAATCCTTAGTCTCTGGAATTCCCCAAAGCTAATGTGTGTGTGTGGGGAGGGGGGGGGCGCTACTTTTCACTCCCACCGCATTCAGTTCCCTGGCATTTCATCAGCTCCTCTGAGTCATCTGACCATGGCTTGCTTCATTTTGTTGGTGAGAGAAAAACAAACAGCAGAAAGTTAAAACATTAGTGCTTGCTTCGGTGAACAAAAATAGTCGCCTGTCTCCTTTTAATTTTTTTTTTTTTGGGGGGGGGGTGGTGGGCGCGTCCTGAAAAGTAAATCTATTTGCAGATGGATTAAATGTTCCTTCGGAGACCCTGATCCCGAAACTGCCAACGTCGCTGTGACTGTGTGTGTGTCTGTGTATGTGATGGGGGTGGGACGGGAGGCCGTGCACACACACACATCCAAAGAAGTGCGTCTGCGAGGGGCTGGAAAAAGAGGGTCCTTTGTCCCGACAGTAAGCCTGGTGAACACGACTCTCTTTCCTCTGGTATGCGGCACACCTGTGCTGAGCAGAAGCTGAGGAGGAGGAGGAGGAGGGAGGCCAAGGGGGAAGTGTCGGGAGCCTGGCCCTGCACCCTCGTAAGGGACCTCACCTTCTACTTTCTTCTGTGAGCTTTATCTCCCTTGCCCCGTTGTTTTGGCTTACACATCTAAATACCGGGGGGGGGGGGGGGCTTGAAAGAAATGAGAGAGAAAGAGAGAGGGGGAGAGAGAGAAAGAGAAAGAGAAAGAGAGAGAGAGAGAGAGAGAGAGAGAGAGAGAGAGAGAGAGAGAGAGAGAGAGAGAGAGAGAGAACTAGAAAAAAAAGGAAGGAAGAAGGGGAAGAGAGGGAACCTGGTGTCCCTGGAAAATCACTGCTCCTGACCCCCGAGACGACCTACCTTTGCACGCCTTCCGGTGGGTGATGGGCTTGCCCATGTCTCGGTAGAAGCCCTCCTTGCAGTAGTGACAGTGGCGGCCTGCCGTGTTGTGGCGGCAGTTGAGACAGACACCCCCGCTCTTGCGCCCCGACAGCTTGTAGAGCTCCATATTGAATCTGCAGCGCCGAGCGTGGAGGTTGCAGTTGCAGGCTGCAGGGGAAACAGAAGTCATCAGCACAAGGGGATGGGAGGACCAAGACCCGGAGAGACCCCAGGTCTCCCTCCTCCATCTCCCAGCAGGGCAGTCCTAGGCTCTGGGAGCCTTGCCTCAGCTCCCTCGCTGGCACTCATCAACACTGCTCCAGTACTTCACAGAACCACGGCTGAGACCTCCTGAAATCTGTGTGCTAGAGTCCTGCTCACACCAGAATCGTGGTCCTGCAACCTCCAGAGCTAGGAGAAATAAATGTGCTTAAGTCCCTCGGGGGGAAACATACTCAGGAGGCTTCCACCTCCACCACCATGTGCACCTCCTTCTTTCTCCCATTCCTCTGCCACCAGGGACTCCTGAGCCAACTGCCCCCTCTCCTTCCCACCAACCAGCACCACAGAAGACGCTCAGCTTTCTTCCCTGCCAGTCCCACTTCCTTCCACTTCCCCAGTCTGTGCACTAGCTCGGAGGTACTCACCCGGCCTGCTCTGATGCCCTTGGGACCTAACTCCCGCATCTCACACCGCCTCTCTGCTCATGACCCACAAACCCTCACTTCCAGCTGCACATCTGGGGTCTCTGCTTGGATCCAGCAGCGCCTCCCCGACATTTGCCCCTTACTCTCCAACCTGCCTCTGTCAGGCTGTATCTGCAGGATTCAACCAACCGTGTGGATCCAAAATATCTGGGGGGTCAGGGGAGGGAATTGCATCTATACTGAAATGCACTGCTTTTCTTGTCATCAGTCCCTAAACATTACGTTGTATTTATTTACATGTTTACATTTTACTGGGCAGTATAAGCCGTCTAACAAGGGGTTCTACATAGACGCAGGAGGATGTGTGTAGGCTATGCGCAAACACGATGCCACTTTACAGACAGGATTCCACGATGGAATGTTTGTATCCTCAGGGAGTCTTGGGGTCACCTCATAGAGACAACTAAGACCAGAGCAGGGCTTCTAAGCACCAACCTGAGGGTGTCCATCAGGATGACGTCAAAATCATTTTGTACAGCCTTGGGGGCTCTTAACAGGCCAGACTTACTCACTCCCCAGCCTCAGCTCTACTCTCCAGCCTCCCACTCCCTCTTGCTTCATTTATTCCGAACTCTGGTCAGTTTCTAAACCACGCCAAGTGTGGGGGTGTCGCCTCCCCCCCCCCCCCGCAAGGCCAGCATGTAATCCTTTCCTCTATGATGGGACCCTTCTTCATGTGGCTGCAGCTGTGTTACCATCCAAGGGGTGCAACTTCAGTGTCATTTCCAAATTTACCTCTAGCCCTTGCTTGGCAGAGGTCCCCAGCATGTCCCCCAAAGGGCTCTCTTTACCTTATACTGGATTACAACACCCCCCCCCCCCCAGCTGCATGCTCTGGGCTTCAGATTCTAGGATACCATCGGCTGCAAGCCATCCACACTCAATCGCTCTCAGATACATCTTACCCTATTTTTTGGTAAAAGCATCCATCAATCACAGAAAACTGCAAGCATCGTCATGACATTTTCACACACGCGTATGGCATACTCTAATCACAGTCACTCTGTCCTGTTTTCACCATAAGTGTGTTGTGTACACATTTATGGAATTTCTAAAGAAATGATGTTTAAGGCCGTACACTTAAAAACAAAACAAAACAAAAAGCAGAAAGGGGAAAAAGTTCACTCCTGTTCCCACAAATCACTGTGAGCACAGCGGCTTGCTGTTGGGCCCAGCCACGGGACTACTTCATATTTTCTAGAAATATGGGTCATACCTGTCTGTGTCTAGCTTTGTAGCCTCTTTTTTTTTTTTCAGAACGAACAATTTTTAGTGTCAAATATGGCTCAATGTGATCTTTAAAGATTGCGTGGTACTTAGACCATGGGTCTTTAGTGTGTGAGATGGGACTCACTGAACAAGCACTCTCTCAAAGCTGCCCGGCCAGGGCTGTTCCCTGCTGCTCAGGGTTCAACCCTGAGCCGCCTTTGAACATGGGCGTCTACTGATGGACAGTGCATTCCTCGAGGCAGAATTCTGAGTTAAACTTTGGAGCTCCGTATTTTAACACTGGATGGAAACCTTCCTCAAGGAAGGCTGAACTGGCCTTGCCTCTTCCTAGCAGGAAGTGACGCTCTTATCTCACCACACCCTTGAAAAGAGTAGCAATGTACATTTGGTATCAGCATTTGGGAAAAAAAAAAAAGTTTGCCAAGTGTCTGGGGAGAAGACCCGCACATGATATCCACCTGTGTCTATGATTACAGAAGAGGGGGGTACATCTTCTTGTGTCTCAATTTCCATCTCCATGCACGCATTACCTGTTCAGGCCATGGCTCAATTTTCCTCTCTCTATGGTCGGCTCATAAAACACTTGCCTCTTCTACTAGATAAGCTCTCCATGTTTTTACTGGTTTCTTATTCGGATGCTATTTTTATTTGTGAGTTTTTTCTTTACAGCTGACACTTTGACTTTGCTCTCTGGTGTCATAAGCTTCCTTACACATTCTTTCAAGAGCCATTCCCCAAATCATGTCCCTATTAGTCACTCAAGTGACCAGCAGAGGTGGAGGAGGGCTTTTGTGGGAGTGTCAGGACAGCACCCGTCCTAAAATCCAAAGGCAGCTGGAAGCCAGTCTGGACTAGAGAACAAATCTGACTCCCGAGAACTGAAGTGTTCCTCAGCTGGTGTCCCCAAGGGAAGAGTTCAACCAGGCACACGGAAGCTGCATCTCCACCCCACCTTCTACATGGAGGACTGTCACATTCACTGTTTCTTTGGACTCACTCAGCTAGACAAAGGATAGGACTTTCGGAGACATGCAGTGACCAATGAGCCAGCCTGGCACCAAGGAGTCAGTGAGTAGAGTCCTGGCCTACAGCAGGTAGGTCTTCCTGCTGCTAGGCTGTCCCAGAGATGACCAGCATCACCACACATAAAACAGCTGCACCTGAACGACTACTCAGAACTTGGGTCTTTCCTGCAAGACCAGAACCCCCAAGTCGTGTTGTACCTGCCCAGGACCAGGAAGCTGCAAGGATCCCCAGGGTCTCACTCCTCTCAGGCCTCCTCCATACAAAGAAAGGCCTCACAGCAGCATCTTTGGGTCCTTCATGGAGGCAGACACATCCTCGTGTCCCCCTCTGTAAAGGAGGCTCTAGCTGCCAGCATCCAACAGGCCTCTGGGAGTGTGGGGCTGCCTTCCTTACCCCTTGGGAAAGCTCAAGCTGGAATCTCCTTCCCTGCACACCTCACACCAACAAAAGGTTCTTTCCAAACAACTGGTCATACAAAAGAAAACTCAGAGGCCAACATCAAAAAGCACCCCCTGCCCCTCCCTGGGCTGTCAGGGAACATGAAGTGATAATTACCCATGCTCAGACTTCTGCAAAGTATTTTACAGCCTGTTGTCTTTTCACTTTGTTTTATTTTCTCTACACAAATGGAAAAATGCATTGGGCAAAGTGGCTCACATCTGGATCCCTCAGGTCCACAAAGAGGTGTCACCCAACTCCCACCAACCGCAGGCCTTGCCTTGGAGAGACACCCTAATCCCTCATGCCTTCCTGTTTATCTCCTGTTCTCTCCCAGGCAAAAATATTGGGTATTAGTTTCATTATCAGATTTCAAGGCGGGAAGGAAAGGGCAGCCTTGTGAGAACAGAGGTCAACTCGGTAGAGGGGGGGGGGGCGAGACCCTCCTGGGGGACCAGCCCGGCCCAGATCAAGGAGCCCCGCCCCACTGGTATGACTTGGTAGTTTATCTAGGGATCTCTCGGAGAGACTCAGTTATGCCCCCACTAGCTAGCATATTGAGATAAGCCAGACAGATTCATCTTGTATAGCCGTATCTCGGGCTCCCAAGATGAGGCAGGGAGGAGTAAGAAGAGCAAGGACTCCCCAACTCCACCCCCCAACCAGAAACCTAACAGAAAGAGAAAGGGGACCAAGGGCCAACTCCTGTTTCCTCCCCCACCCAGGGGTCCTCAGAGTCCTTAACTTCCAACTTTAATCCATTTCATTCATCTCTCCTGTCAACCGGAACTTACCCAGTCCCTCGACACCTACAGCTGAGTTACAGTTAACACACACATATACACTAGCTACATGCTGGTCCATGCATGAACTGTGTGAGATACAGAGGCAGGGGATGTATAGCTGCCCAAGGGACTCCTCCCTTAACAGAGGAAATGGTCAGACAGGAGCACACACATCAGAATTCACATGACCAAATGGGACAGATGCTCTTAATCAACTTTGTTGCTTCACTGGGGACAAGGAGAGGGTCTCGATTACATTTTTGTTGTACAACTGAGAGAAAGCAAATGCTCAAAAGAGAAGATGCATGCATGGATGGATAATGAATTGGATTAATTGATTGGTGAGTAGATGGATGGATGGGATAGATGGGGAGATAGATGAACAGGTTAATGGATGGACCCATGGGATGAATGAGTGAGATGAACTGGTGGATGAAAGAGGTAGAAAGGTAGATGTAGGATGGGGTGGATAGATGGGTAAGTGGATTGGTGGACTGGGTAGTTAAATGACTGGGTATGCTGATGGGCAGGCAGACAGGAAGGTCAGAAAGTAGATAGGTAGATAGACAGGACCAAAAGGATTTGCTGCCTGGCCCTCATCCTAAAGGCTAAGTCTTGTACTTTTCCTGTATTCTTGCTTTCAACTAATTTAAACTCATCTTTGATTAGTTAATTAATTAAACAATTTAATTCCATTTAAATAGACTTCAGTACTTTAGCGAAAAGACCCTTCATCTATATGCCATGGACTCTCCCTAGGACTCTCTGAACACAGAGTCTCAGCCATTAAACAAGTTCACAAAAACAGAGGTGTATTGATTCTCTCCCCCAAACACCTGATAAACGAAGTCACATGCCTATCAAGACTATCCCAGGTCCAGGAAGCACCCAGCAGCATTGTAACTCATATTGTGACCCTGACTCAATTCGAACGGCTCTGGCCTGTGAGTGAAAACGGGAAGGCCATCTGATCATGGGCCTGCTTAGAAGCTCTGGCCTTGGACCTAGAACCTCTTCTCTGTCCTACCACATAGGACCATGGGAGTGGATGATTGGATAGATGGATGGATGGATGGGTGGGTGGGTGGGTGGGTGGGTGGGTGGATGGATGGATGGATGGATGGGTGAGTAGGTGGGTGGATGGGTGGGTGTTGGACAGATGGACGGAAAGAGGGATGGATGAATAGGCAGTTGGCTTCATTTCATCTTTCTTCTCTGGTGCAGTTCTTTTGAGAAATTTGCCTGTGCTCTTTTATACAACTGGTAATAGAATTCTGGACTTACATGCTTGCCCCTAGGCTGACAAAAATAACCCACAAAACACCATCTGCCCACTGAGTGCTTTCTTTCTATTTATTTTTGTTTTGCTTTTGTTTCTGAGGAAGGGTCTCACTATGTAGCTCAGCTCTGGCTGTTCTATAACTCACTATGTATATCAAGCTGGTCTTGAACTCAGAGATCCACTCACCTCTGCCTCCCGAGTGCAGGGATTAGAGGTGTGAGCCACCACCAGACTAGGTGCTTTCTATAAAAGAAACTGGTCCCCCATCCTGAGCTCTCTGTGATCCCTCAGGGGCACATTTTGAAGTATATATATATATGTGTGTGTGTGTGTGTGTGTGTGTGTGTGTGTGTGTGTGTGTGTATCACAGGAACACGGTCAGCACCTCCGATTTCCCTCACTGTTTCTGGGGGTACTATGTAAAGAAAAAGAGATCTACTCTGGTTTGATTTTAGGAGGTCCAGAAGCAAGCAAGACAGAGTCCTGTCTCATGGTGCATCTATTCCCAGAGGGGAGACAGGTCCATGAAAGACCTGGGGTCTCTCAGCTATGGGCAGAGCTGCTGGGACATATGGGAGATAGCCACCTTGATGGGTCCTTCTGGGACCAGATGCAGAGGGCAGGGCCTGAAAGGAGGACTAGAGCCTGGCCAGGAAGTTTCACCTTCACACTTCCCACTGTATCTACATACCAGTCCAGCCGGGGATCCCGCCAGATGCTTCTCTTTCTAAGACAGATTATGACTACACAGCCCAGGCTGGCCTTCAGCTTGTGATGATCCTCCTGCCTCTGCCCCGCAAGGGCTGGGATTATGGGCACGCACCACTCTGCCAAGTTCCAGATGTATGTCCCCTTCCTCTCTCTCCGACAGCGTCTCATTTAGCCCAAGCTGGCCTCAAACTCACTATGTAGCCAAGGATGTCCTTCCACCTTCCGATCCTCCTGCCTCCTCTCCTAGGATGACAGGTGGGTGCCTGCCCCCCCCCCCCCCCCCCCCCCCCGCCACACACACAGTTTATGCAGTGCTGGGGACAGAACCTCGAGCTGCCTGCATGCTGGACCAGCACTCACTCTGCAAACTGAGCAACAGCTCCAGCTCCTCCAGGTGTACGTCTGACAAACTCCCAGGTCATGTTGCTGCTTTTGGCCTGAGGACTTGTGTTGACCGAACCAAAGGGAAAAGAAACCAGTTGGACTGTTGGGCCGTCACCCACCCGTGGAGAAAGTGCCTTGCAGCCAGGTGAGGGTGGCAGTCACAGCAGGGGGCCCGTGAGGAGGCAGTGGACAGAGCTCTGGCTTCATTAAAAAAAAAAGTTCTTAAATAATTGGCGTAAAGTCATAAAAAATATTTGAGAGCTATTTTTAAGAGTTGGAGGCTACTCCTATTTTAATTATGACCTCGCTACTCTATTTGGTACACTATTTACTTCGAAATTGTCTGTCCCGTGTTTATTAATTGTTAACTCCTCCTCCTCCCACGGTAAGTGTCTTCTGGGCCTCGTTTGCAGCAGCTCCTGAAAAGGCCTGGGTGAGCAACCACGGCTGCACACACCGGGCTCCTGTCTGCATCTGGGGATGGTACCGAGCTGAGCTCTCGGAGGCTGACGCAACATGGGCCCAAAGGGCTCTGGGACTCACAGTAATTTGTGTTTAGAGGTAAGCTAGATTAAGATAACCCTGACAGCCGATCCATTCACAGGGCAGACTCTAGGTGTTGCTTTATAACAGGGAAGTTTGGTTGTAGGCACACCGGCAGTCAACGAATATTTATTGAATGTTACTATAATTCAGGAGCCACACAAGGAACTGGGATGTGACAGTGAGCAGGACAGAGCCTCCGGAGATGCCCAGATGTGGTCAGTTAATCCCGTTGTCTCCGTTGCCTCAGTCCGAGGCCCACCACTAACACGAGGATTATGGATTGTAACCAGAGCTGCCACATGGCCAGAGAGTACAGTGGACACCAGTCAAAGTAAACCCTGGACATGGGCCACCATGAAGGGGACAAAGGGGACATGACGCAGGAAGAGTCTGGTCCCAGTCAAGGTTCTTGAGAGTGCAATCACTGAAGCTGCCTCTTTTTACCTTCGACTTAATAAAACCATTGGCAAACATGGTCCCCATACAGGGCTGGGAGAACTCATTTACCTAAATGAAGAACCAGGCAACAGTCCTTCCACTTCCAAGGGCGGAACAGAGCCCACGCTATGCAGGGCTTGGGGATCCCAGTGAATGTGAGAGGCAAGGTCAGGCACCTTAGACCAGAGAGAGGGCTATGAATGACAACCCCCATTCATTTCTTCACTGAGCAGGTATTAGCAGAACTCCTTAGAGGGACCTGATTAGAAGGCAGCCACTGTAGGGTCAATCCTGCCTCCCTTTCCCTCTCTCGACACAGCAGCATCCTCTCCCTTCTCTCCAGCTGTGGTTTTCAATTCAAGTAGCCCAGAAGAATCTCTCAAGGCCACCCTAGGGCTGAGGAGAGGAGAGCTGAAAATGTGTACATCTAACAAGGTCCCAGGTAGCAGAAATGCCGCCCATCTGAACGCCACACTGCGAACACCACTGCTCTAGAGAGAACAAGGGGGGGGGGGAATACCTGAGGCCCCAGGTACTGAGAGCTCACAGAGAGGCAGGTTACACGGACCATATCTTACTTATATTTAAAAAGTCACACTGCATGCAGCCATCCACCATCACTAAGAGTGGGAGCACCAAGTGAAAGGTTCTTCATTCGCTTGGCCCCTCTGAGCCTGTACGTTCTCATCTGAACAACGAACTCATTCAGTCTGACCCCTCTCTGTATGGTGGAGCTTCCCCCCCCCCCCCAGCCCTGAATGTCTGTAAACGCATCTTATACATCTTACTACAGATTTGAAGATTGCCCTCAGCAGACATGAGGACCCACCTGTGAGATCAGGACAGGGGTATCTCAGGAAGCAGGGAGGACTCTGGGAATAGCACAGGTCAGGCTGCACAGGGCAGGGAACAGGAAAGGGGAAGGTGCCGGCAGACCATGGCTAAGACCACGGCTCTCTGGAGGGGTCGGGCAGATAGAGGCGGCAAGTCTTGGCAGGGTAACGATACCAGAAAGGGTGCGGCAAATGGGAACAGTAAATGCTTGGGTCTTCCAGAGAGGGACAGCATGGGGGGCCACTCTTCAGGGTCCTGGGCTGAGAAAACTATTTTGACCAACAGCAAAGCCAGTGGCTCTCACGGCTTGGAGCTCTCCCGTCTCCCCGTCCTGGGTGGGTGGCCTGGGACCACCTGCGCAGATGTGGTCCTTCTGACTCGGTATCCAGTCAACAGTAGTCCAACCATACATCATAGCCCCGGGGCCCACTCAGCTCACAGCCTCCCACACCACCGAGATGGGGAGAGCCTGGTGCTAAGGTATTTTAAGAGAACAGCCACATAACTTTTGTTACAGTCTGTTACTATGATTGCTCTGTCTTACTATCAGTTATTACTAATCTGCAGACACAGAAAGACACAGCCTGCTACCATGAGGGGTTTAATGTAGCCCATGACATATTGGAAAACACCACACAGACACACACAGACAGACACAGAGAGAGAGACACACACACACATATACACACACACATACACACACAGATACACAGGCACACACACACACACACACACACACACACACACACAGAGAGTGTGTGTGTGGCTGTATTTCCTCTAAGGCTGGAGCAGGCTGAAGGGCTCTCACAGAAAATTAAAGAGCAATGGGAGAATGGGGTTCCACTCTTACCGGCCCAGAAACCCCTGAAGCCAAATTCTCCCAAAGCAGCCCCTTCTTCCCTTCTAGTGCGTCCTTTATCCTAAGGTTCCAATTTGAAAATAAAACCTGACTACCTCTTCCTTACCAAGGCTTCATTCTGATACCAGGGATGCTGTGGGTGGTAGGAGAAAAGAGGGGGGGGGGGGGGTTGGGGTGTGGGAAGTGCTTTGGAAACACAGTGTCCCAAGTGAGCGGGTCAGGGAGGCCTGCCTGCCAAAGACCGGCTTAGATGGTTTCTGATAAGTCTCTCAGATAAGTGGCCGGTGTTTGCTGAGGGCTTAGGGAGCTTTAGCCAAGTCTGATCACAAAGCAGACCTCTGTCAACAGTCCTTCAGGCCACTCACAGGGCCGAGCAAACAGTACGCTAACAAGTTCTTCACACCTGTGGGGCTTGGGAAAGGTTCGGGGCCCCTTTGTCCACAGGCAGACAAAGAAGCTGCCAGGAAAGCCTGGGCCCCCACCCAGCCGTGCCTCTGGGCATCTGGAGAAAGGCCTGGGGTCAAGACAGACCGCTTGAAGTCTGGCCGGCCCCGTCTCCCTCTGTGAGCAGAAACAGGGACGGGGAGACCCTCCGATGAACAGAGCGGTCCCTGAGAATGGGCAGCAAAGGACATTTCTGAAGCTGGGGCCAGGGCCACAGGCAGAGTCCCGAGAGTACAGCCAAGGCGTAGAGGCTCCTTCTCCCCCCTGTACAAGGCCACGGTCCCCTCCCCTCTGTTGACTGCAGGGCCATCTCCCAAATCTACTTGACCTCCCCCGTCATTTTTTCCACTGACTCCTTTTTCTCTGTAAACATCTTAGCCTTTTCTTTCCTCTGCCCTTTTTTGGCTGCTCCGCCTTCCCCTAAGGCTTTGAAATGATCCTCTCCTAGCTGTCCCAGGCCTTCCCTGCATGCGCAGGACGCCTCAGGGTTTGCACTACACAAACACCCTCCTCCCCAGCCCTCTCTGTGGAGGAAATGCCGAGGTCTGGGTAAGCCCTGAGCAGTCATCAATTCTTTGTCTGAGCCCTCCTCAGATCCACCCTCTCCAGAGCCTGGCCCCAGGCAGCTGAAGGGTGGGCCTCCATCCCTGTCACCTCCCCCAGGGAGGTCACCCCTGGCCCAACTATGTACCATTCCCAACTCCAGGCCTTTCCCACCTCCAAGCCATCCTTCACCCCAAATCTCTCTTCAAACATTCCTCTCAACTCGTCACCGCCCTGTTCTGGAACCTTCCTCAGCTGCCCATTTCTGAAGAGATGCAAAGTCTATTATTCTCAAGGGCAAAAAAAATGGTTTCAAAATGGTGGTCCAGGGAACTGGAAAGGTGGCCCAGAGGTTAACAGCACCAGCTGTTCTTCCAGAGGACCTAGGTTCAATTCCCGGCACCCACACAGCAGCTCCTAACAGGTCCGTGACTCCCGTTCCAGGGAATCCAACGCCCTCCTCTGGCCTCCATGGACAGTAGGTGGTGCACACACATGGTGTACGGATAACCACGCTGACAAAACATCTATACACACTTTTTTTTAAAACGGAGGTCCAGAGGGTGACTTACAGCAGAAACACCTCACCCCACTCCCCCTCAAGACCGAGCTCCGTCAGCCAAACAGGAAAGAGGATGTTGTTCACCCAAGACAACTCAGAGCTTGGGACAGGAGTGGCCTTCCAAGGTTCCCTAGTTTACCCTCTTATGGGAGAGGTGGGAAGAAATTGACAGAGACTTTGCCAAGGACCCGGCAGTAGTGACTGATGGCTAACTCTTTACCTAAGAAGTCCAGGGCACTCTCCGGACCTCCTGCATGGGAAGAGTTGCATGGTCCTGAGCTTGGTAACCCCGCCCCCTGGCTATTGGAATTCCTTCCTAAAGGCAGATAATATTCAAAGCACAGGAGGAGAAGAGCTCCCCCCACTTCCCTGGAGGGGAAGGCGCTGCCATGAAATCCTCTGCCTCGTGACTCACATGCCCTGCCAGATGCCTGCCTGCAGCATGGGGGCTTCCTTCCATCGCTTTCCCCAGAGGTAGTGCACAGGCTCCATGCGCTGGACATATGAGAGCTGACTTGCCAGGGGAACGGGCCAAGCCTGGCTCCCGGCTCCCTGGAGTCATTTCCCATCTGTAATGGGTCCCATCACCAAGGCTGGCACATTCGGGCCTCCAGGAGTGATGGGGAAGGCTGGCGTCGAGGCCTTAATGACTTGCAGCTACTCTGTTCTATACCAGGGGCAGGATGTGCGACTGTGGGGACGCGGCTCTCCTTTCACCTCGGCTTCCGAGGTTGCATCCCCTCTCTACCTGACCAGCCAGCTCATCCAACCTTCCGGCTGACTCTGACTTGGGTCTCAAGCTCCCGAGACAAGTCGGCCTACACGGCTGCAGGAAGTCCACACCGCACAAAGCCAAGAGCCTCACCGACACAGGTCCCCTGATCACGAAGGAGGCTGACACCAGGGTTCTGGTGTGCCATTCTATGCTGACACTCTTTCTCCTGATTCATTAGACGACCACAGTTGCTAGATCTCCACCAGTCAAGGCACAGGATGCCTACTTCAACATGGACTGCAGGAAGTGATGTTTCGTATCATACACCCCAAGGCTTGCACAGCAACCCTCTTTCCCCGACAGGTCCCCTCCCCTCATAAGCCCAATCTTTGCCTATGGTGTGGTTCCACACGGCAACTTTACTGGTCTTAGCACTGGTGAGTGTCAGAAGTTAGAGGGGTCCCACGGAAGGAGGCCATCCCACTGGGCTCTATGGGATGAGAGGGTTGTCTGGTTCACTAATGTTTGCTTGCTCTGTGCCAGCTTGCCCTTCCCTGCACACATGACCCACTGCCGAAACAGAACAGAAATCCTATGACCTCTTTTTGTTTGTCTGTTAGTTTTCAAAACAGGGTCTCACTATGTACCCCTGGCTGTCTTGGAACTCACTCTGTAGACCAGGCTGGCCTCGAACTCACAAAGATCCGCCTGCCTCTGCCTCTCAAATGCTGGGATTAAAGCGTGCATCACTTGCCTGGTGCATCCTGTGACCTCTTAAGACCATATGGAGATGTACAAGACTGCCCATTGGACAGCTTCCCCACTGTGTGACAGATAGACATAATGAACACACTACTCTGTCCCACCCAGGTATCCAGGAAGCTTACTTATTCCCTAGGACGCCTTGACTTCCCATGCAAAGATCTCCCCATTACGGGGCAGAGTGAAGGAAAACAAGTGTGTCCTAGGTGGCTCAAAATGAGTAACAAAAGAGCTTTTCATCAGTGCATGCTGTGTAAAGGAACTCGTCAAAATCTGAGCCCCAATTCCGGATCTGGTTATTTTAATCAAATCAGTAGGTAAAATTTATTTAGAGATCAGTAAAGAGCTTATGGGATTATAATTAAAGACTTTAATTAAAAATTATGTCCTGGAAGAGAATGTGGGTGACCCACCACACAGACAGAATGACAGGGGACAGCAGATTCCAGCTGACCAAGGGAGCTGGAGTAGGCCACCCCTGGAAGTGAGTGACCCAGCCATCCCTGGAGAGAGTCAAGTAGAGGGACAAGATACAGGAGGTTCCAGGTCTGGACAGGAGGTCAGCCTTCCGACTCAGAGAACCTTGGGAGTGAGAGATGGTTACAGGCTCGCAGCGAGGTCTGGCCCAGTGACTACTTTTGCTCAGGAGTTAGAAGAGGGGTCAAATCTGTCTCCTTACAGTGAGCGCTGTGCCTATGAGGAAGAGATAGAAGAGCGCGCAAGCAGACATGGGCATCTATCTGTAGAAAATGGATCCAAACGGCCCTTCCAGAACGGTGTTGTCATGGCAGACGGAAGAACACAGCCCTCGGAAGCCTGTAAACTCTCCCTGCTGGAGACACCCATGGCAGCTCTGTGCTGGGTTGGCTTATGAACGCAGTGAAGCAACAGAGCATCAGGAGTGGCCGAGTCCGGGCTCAGCAGATAACGGAACTTGCTGTCAGGTCCAACCATCTGAGTGTGATCTCCGGAACTCACACGGTGGAAGGGAGAGACCCCGTGCCTGCCTGCACACTGTCCGTCGTCGTGTCATCCCCCCCCCCCCCCCCCCCCCGTCCTCCGCATGTGGGTTCCGGCACACACAGGCAACAAACAAGCAAATGCATGCAGCCACACTGGGGGGTTTCAAAGGCAACAGGGTTGACGGGCCTTCTGAAGAAACGCACGATACAACTGCCTACACAGCTGGCGTCTCAATGCCAGGTTGGCACTGTGGAAAATCGGCTGAACACTGCCCCTGGATTTAAGGATGACACGCCCTAGAGTCTGGACAAGAACCCCTCAAGGGACAGGAAAGGGGAGCCTGTGTCAAGAAACAGAAGGGGCCAAACTCCTTGGCTGCTTGCTTTAGCTATAGGTCCTGTGCCCATCAATGAGAAAGGCTGTCCCTTCCTTGAGGCCTTGTCCCCAAAGTGGAAGGAAGCTCCAAGCTAGAATTCTGACGTGTCCAAAAGGAGTGGGGAGCTCATGGGAAGTCTGAGAAAGAGAAGACGGAGGACACAGGAAATCACAGAAACATCAGAAGCCCCAACCTGAAGGATGAGGCAGACAATAGGGATAAGAGGGTACCAGGTGGCACTTGGGGTCAGCACTCACAGACGGGGCAGCTGACACTTGCCCCCACTGCTAAGTCTCTCTGCCCATCGGAATGTGAACAGGTGAAGTGCCCAGAGAGGCTCTGTGCACTCTGGGGCCATTTAATCTTCACAGCTGCAAAAGGCTACATTCTAGAGTCCCCACCCTGCACCTTATAAGGCCCCTTACTCCACCTGCTGTTTCCTGCATGTTTCCAGGGGAATAGGTTCCAAGACAACCCAGGGATACCAAAATCCGGGATGCTCAAGTCCCTTATAAGAAATGGCACCAGTGTTTGCCTATCACCTACACACTCTCCTATGAACCTTCAGTCATGTCTGGATTAATTCCAATACCTGTTACAACACAAATAGTGTTTATACTGGGTAGTTAAAGAAATGCTAGGAAGGAAAAAATATCTATAGACTTTTTAATGCAGACGCAAATGCTTTTCAGGTATTTTTGATCCGAGGCTGGTTGATTCTTCCAGTGTGGAACCCAAGCATCTGAAGGTCCAGCCAGTCTGTCATTCCACTAAGAAGCCACAAATCTTAAAAAGATGGAGCTGCTGGGACCTGGTTTATATACCTTGCCCATCTAACACGCTCACAGGCATCAGGTGGGGAAGGTCTTACTGCCCCGCACCTTACAGCTAAACATGTTGAGACCCCCAACAGTTCACGTGGCTCACTGCGGTAAAGGGACCGGAAGCCACTCAGTAACCCTTCCCAGTCCCGATGGGCAAGTGGCAAGGTAGAGCTGTCCCTACTAGACTCAACCCAGTGACCTGGTTGGTTCTCTAACCAAAATAGAAGTACCAGGAGCACAAGCAAGGCCAGGCAGTGCTAGCTTCTGACTACCCTTAGGTAGCAGTCTTTACAAATGTCTTCCCGGGGTTTGAAAACCCGACGGGTCCCTTGTACAAGTCTGGGGGGAGAGGAGCCCCGTGTGATCGCCCTACATTTCGTGGCTTTGGCACTCCTGGCCGCTCTGCATGTGGCTAATTCCCCCGGCGTCCTCTGTCATTCCACAGTAATGTGGTTTTAATTGTCCCCAAAGTGGGCCATTCTTCCTTTATTGTGCAGTAAATTTCCCTCCAGAGTTCGGATTTCATGCGCCAGCACCAGCCGAAGGAGCATGCCGGCCTCGGGAGAGGGGGTGGGTGGGATGCTAGCCTCATCACTGGCCCCTGGCCCTGGCCAGCCTGGCTGCTTCTCACTCTGACCCTCCCTTGGCCAGCAGCTCCACACTGGGAGCCATGGGGCTAACATTAGGACCCTAAAGGGAGGGGCACCCTTGAGGAGGCAGGGACACCGGTCTTGTGGTTCTGTCTGGAAAGCAAATTAACTCGACAAATGCAGACAAGCTGCAAAGCAGATTTCACGGGGCGAGAGTGTGAGCCCGCTCGCTGCTTGCGTGTTCCTTTGTATCAGCACTGGCCATCGCCACGGAGGCAAGGTAACAGGTGCCAAAGAGCACTCAGCCTTTCTCCCTTCCCACCTGTGGGCTGGGCCAGTCACCTGAGCCGTCTGTTCCTCCTTGCTGGACCAGAAAAAGAGGAGTAATTCTAGCCCCCTTATCAGATGGGCGGGGGTCCCTTAGCCTCGACCTCATCCTAATGAGGCCAGGAAGAGGGTGAGCCTAGGGCCAGACGTGCAGGTTCAGATCCTATCTGTCACAGGCTAGCACAAGACACTTGAACTTGGCTGTCTGTTAACCTCTCATCCATTAGCTTCCTTATCTAGGAACGAGAGCCGTGATGACACCCACCTGCCAACAGTGGCTGACATGACGGTGGCCATGACTGACAAGACTTGTTCCAGCATTCCCGGCATATCTATTAGGGATGTCAGAGACAATGGGCTCAGAGGTGGTCCGTGTTCTATAGTTCATCACAGGAGGGTGAATAAAAAGCAAATGGCAGCGTGCTCAGGTCACCAGGGAGCCTCAAGGCCTCTGAATCCTCAGGTTGAGACCAGCTTGTCTCCAAGGAGCTCCTGGTTTAAGGTACGATGGTCCTCACGCTGGCCTGATGTGGTTTGTGCCCACACCCACAGGATTAAGGGTCTGTCACTGTCACAACCGCTCCTTTCCAGAAACATCTAGAACACAAGTGCAGCAACACTGAAGCCAGGCCATCTCTCCGAACACACAAAAGAACTTCCCTGGTAGCCTGCTAGCCATTTACACGGCATTGAATGCCTTTCGAGAGGGGTGAGCCATGACTTCACAGCAAGGAGGAAGACAGAGCACCTAACCCAAGCACCAAAAGGAACAGGGTGGTGTGAGGTACAGAAGGGGGCATACGACCAACATACACCTCACTGTTCTCTGCTGCAGACACACGAAATGACTGGCATCTGAACAAGGGGCTGACAGAGTCCCCAGGGAGGAGGATGTGTGCCTCTCGAGCTTCAGCGAAGGAAAACACATTTGGGGGGAAATGTCTTCCCGAGCTATAGTCCATCAGCCTCCATTAGCCTCTCCGAGCTTCCTGACTCTGTCTCTCTCCACTCCAGGCCTTGCCGCCATCCTGGGTCACAGACCTGAGCCCTTAGTCTGTGAGCAATTCTCCATGACCTCCTCTCTTATCTGTCCCATGCCCTGCCAGTCCTCCTGCATAAAACCCACCCCAGGAAGATGGACACAGCCATCAGTCCATGACACCTGTTTCCACAGCCAGCCTCCCTTTGCTCTCTTTCCACCGTAAGTCTTGACCCAGCTTCCGCCTCCTCAGCATCCTGCCCCAAACTCCCTACTTAAAACCTCGAGCCCACCACCCGAGCCCTCTAAAATTCATGCCTGGCACTCTTTCTCCAAAGCGCACAGAACGTGAGGGAGACGTGGGCTTACGTGTCATCTAGAAGCAGCCATGCGCTGACTTTATTATCGGCTTAGCACGTCCGCATGCTTTACTTAATGACTTTATTGGCTGTCACCTTATAGCATGTGCCATCATCCCTCCGTATCTATGGGGGATTAGTGCCAAGATCCCAGTGACAACAAAACCTGAGGCTGTTCTTGTCAAAGTCTCCGAGGAGGGCACAGGATTGGCACAGCACTCTCACACACACACACACACACACACACACACACACACACACACACACACACCCCTTTTGGTTCATCTGCTACACCCGGCTGTCTGGGGAACCACGAAAAGAAAACTTTGCACCTGTTCACTACAGATGTTCATTTTTCTTTTGTGAGACAGGGTCTCATTATGTAGCTCTAGCTGGCCAGGAACTCACTATGTAGACCAGGCTAGCCTTGACATCACAGAGCTCTGCTACCTCTGCCTCCCCAGTGCTGGAATTAAAGGGATGTGCCGCTATATCCAACCAATGGATAAAGTTTTTTTTTTTGTTGTTGTTGTTGTTGTTGTTGTTGTTGTTGTTTAATTTTGTTGGCATGGAGGGTGGTGTTGCCCTGGGGATTGAGCCCACAACTTTGTTCATGCTAAGGACATGCTCTACCCCTGACCTACATACCGTCTCCCAGCCTGTAATTTTCTTCAAAACGGTTTCATTCCACAGTTGGTTACATCTATGGATGCAGAGCTCCTGGCCATAAAAGGCCAACTACACCCTATATACAGGCTCATTTACTCTGCTTCCTGATCTAGCTCGAAGCACCACTGATTTTCTTCTCTGTTGTTTTATTCACTGATGTCTGCCCGGGATCTGGAACACAGCCTGGAACTCAGGAGGGACACAGCTGACACCTGTGAGTCAGTGTAAATGAAGGAATCTGTCCTGGAAATGCATCAACGTTCTCTCCCACTCCCTAGAAAGACTTCCTGGGTCAAACCTTCTCTATCTCTGCTCCCTAGCAAGCCCCTCCTGGGAATCTGTGTCCCCAGCTTTTGTTCTCAGGGTAAATGGAAGCCCTAATAAGTGGTAAGACAACCCCAAGGTCACATCCATTAAGGCGAACACCCTCCTTCTTCTCCTTACTTACAGCCAGTTGTCAGCTGTGCCTTGGACCAATCTCTTCCCCCTGGTCCCAATTCTCATCCTATTTAGATGCTCAGGCTGTTCCCCTCCTTATATCTCTCTTCATTGAAAAGCCCAGCCCGATCCATGACACTCTCCCTTCCTGACTCCCAAGCTCAGGCCACCTGCATCCATCACACGGTAAGTCATCAGATAGCTTCATCTCTTTCTAGACCGTTGGCAGTTTAGTCAGAGGTTGCTCATCTCTTCAGCAATGCAGTCAGTCAGCTCTTGGTGCTCTGTTGTTCTGCATTCCAATACAACAGTCTCATCAGACTGAAATTAGTGAGGAAAAAAAATTGCGCCTATACTGAGCCTACACATACAACTGCTCATGTAACTGTATTCGGTGTTAGAAGTCATCTGGGGATGATGTAAAATACACAAGAGGATGTGCAGAGCGATATTATGCAAATGGTACTGTTTTATGTAATGGACTTGAGCATGAAGAGTTTATTACCCACAGGGGTGTTGGAATCAGTCCCTCGGATGCCCAGGGATGACCTTACTCTCTTCCTTTGATTTCCCGAATAGTGCACAAGCCTCCCCCCCACCCCCACCCCCACCCCCGGTACTAACTCCCTTTCGGGCTCAACCTGTACAATCCTGTAGCTAATGCTGAACTGCTTCTAGAAGTGGGGCCTTCTCTCCTCTTAGTCCACTATCTGCCTTGGTAATCTCACCCAACTCAATTATTATCTTCTTGAGGAGTGATGACTCCCAAGTTTATGCATCCGGTCCAGACATCTTTGAGCTTCTGGCATGTTTATCCCAAATGCCTTCTCCATATCTCAGATCGCTCAAAGGCACTTGCAACTTTTCATGGTCCAAGATCAAAGTCATGATAGTCCCTCCCAAATCCAGTCTTCCACCAATGTCTTTTATCTACCCACACATTCAAACTAGAAATCTGGAGGTCACCTTTGCTACCTCCTGCCCCACCCCAGCCTAATTACCTGATCCCCCACTAAGTCCTGCTCATCTGTAGTTCACCTGTGGTCTCTCCTGGATCCCACTTCTTCTGTCTCTAGGCCAAGCTGCCAGCAGCCCTCACTGATATACTGCGGCAAATTGGTCAGCTAGCCCAGGGGTCAAAACAGACAGGGATGCTCCCTCCCTGTCTGGGACAAGTCTATTCCTCACGAGCCCTCACACTGAGGGTGTTGGACTGCCTACCTAAAGCAGCCTTGCCTTTTTCTCCTGTCCTCAGAGTCCCACAGAGCTGGCAAACCCAACCCCAAGGTTATGGGTGTTGACCGGCATCTTCATATGTAAACCTTGTTGAGGTTAGGCCACCTCCGTGAGCTCTTCTTCAAGATGGGGGACCCCAACACAAGCCTGCACAGTGGTGCATTTTCAGTTCCAAGCTTGTATTGATTTAAAAAGCAAATCCCTCTGGTTTCTGTTGTTCCCAAAGTTAGGGCACCCACTCTGCCACACAGCCACAGCAGGGTACAGGGTGGCTGAGGGAAGGCAATGCCACTCTCGTTCCTGAGCTCCTGATGTGACTGCAGTTTGAGCAAGGATCTGGCCTTTTCCTGGTGACCCAGGGCACACACAGCCCACACCCCCTGACATAGTCTTCCAGAAACACCCCAAGCCAGCAGCTAAAATTCCAGTGTGACTACCACTTACCAGTCTGTAGGTCACAACTCACTAGCAGGTTATTAGATCAGCTTAGGGAAAATCATGTACAGTGTTTTTTAAAAAAGAAGCAAATTAAGGTGTCAAAATGTACCACATATAATAAGAATGTAGTAAACTCATTTGGAATGGATGAGTAGACGAACAGGTAGATGGATCTTGGATGGCTGGGAGGAATGGATGGATGGATGGATGGATGGATGGATGGATGAATGGGGTATATAAGTGGGTGGGTAGGTGGACAGACAGAGACAAGCAAAGTCATGATGCATTGAGACACGATCTGAAAGTGTTTAATTTGCATACTACTACACGTAGTTATGATCTCCTCTACTCTCTCACTGGGCAGAGAAACACTCTGGAGCTCACAGTGGAAAACGCCATGAGACACTGGTCTGACTGAGGTTAGAGAAGGAGTTATTTAAAAACTGAAGCCCTAAGGGGCAGCATGGACCATCGGCCTTATAATGAAGCTGGTGAGGGCTGAGTGTACTTTCCACGTGGAGTCTGCCGGCTGAAGGCTGAGTCCATCCTCCTTCAGCCTGACCTGTGAATCCAAAGGCAGGGCTCAAGGGTTCCATGTTTAGGTGGGGATCAGGCCACTTGCTGGGGCATTCCTCCGCCCACTTTCTGCTTACAGACTCAGGCCTGAGCTCCCAGCTCACTCCTTCCTCCAACACTCACTCCGCTCCCCTCATTTCTCAGGCCCCACAATCAATCGCCAACGTGTTCTGACCCCAGATCCTAAAGGTCATGTATCTTAGCCTGGTATTTGAGATGCCTACAACCTCCCCACTCTCTTGTACCAACATCAGCCCCTGAATTTTCCCCAGAGTTAAAAACCCACCCAATCACTTGGATCTCTTTGGTCAAGCCCCTCCTCAAAGGCACCAACAGATGCATCCTAGCTCAGCTTTCCCAGCCTCCTCTGCCACTCCCCAGGTCAAGAAATGGGAATATTAGAACCACAGGAGTTAGCACCCACAGGGAGACAGGAGTGCTGGATGCGTCTGTTCCCAGCATCCCCCGGAGCATACCTGGTGCAAAGCTCAGTTCTAGAGGAGGGGTTAAGAGCAGCCCCCATGGTCCTCTACAGACCCCTACCCTCGGCCCACGGGTCCTGAGTCTTCCTCCCATAGCCCACACTCAAGCTCCACCGGCCAGTCCCCTTGCCTCATCTTCTGCCCTGTAGTCTCTGGCAGCTCAAGCTGCCCCTTCCCTATTCCACCTCGGCACCTACACATGACCTGATGGTGCACCAGGCCCTTGCCCAATGAAAAGGTGCAGATAGATTGATTGACAGCAGGAGATGCCAGATCCCAGGTGGAAGCAAGAGTCCATCTGGCCTCTGTCTCCTAACCACACGGGGCCCTTAGTGACAAGGTGCAGAGAGAGAGGGGGGACAGGCTGAGGTCAGGGAGAGGCAGCGTCTGGGGTGCAGCTGTGGAGCCTCATGCTGGCCTCCTGGAAGTAGAACATTCTTGCTTCCTCCAGAGTGCGCAGTTGTCAGAGTTCTGGTAAAGGACAGTCTAAGAAAATTGCAGACGCGTGTGCTGGGGCGAGACTACATCCCCGCCACTGGTCTCGACTGCCCCATTAAGAGGTCTATTTGAGCTACCTAGGCCTGGAGCAGTATCTCACCACTAAAATTTATGCAAATGAAATAATGAGCAATTTGGGGAAAGGAATGAAATGCTGAGCAGTGATCCAAACCAACCCAGACACCAGCCTGAAGGGGTTTTCAAGTTGAGCAATCATTTAAAGACAGTTTAAAGTCACTGGCTGGAACACACATGCGTGCGCATACACACACACACACACACACACACACACACACAGAGAGAGAGAGAGAGAGAGAGAGAGAGAGAGAGAGAGAGAGAGAGAGAGAGAGAGAATGTAAGCCAGCAGGTCTTGTTGGACTCATAGTGGAGCAAGATGAGGGCAGGGAAGGAAACATGAGCAAATCTGGTTACATGTGTCCCAGAAGATGACTGACTTCAACAGATTCAACAGAGCCTGCCTGCCTCACTGCGGGGATGTGGGCATCCAGAAACATCTATCTCACTCCCCAAATCAGACACTGACAAAGCTAGACATGCTGACCAACTCTTAATGGTCGAGCCGTTCCAGCCCGGGGAATAGTGTAGGCTACACATTTGTTTGTTCGTTCATTTATTGTTCGTTCCCTTGAAAACCCTCCCCAGGGCCCACCACAAGCCAGTTCTGCATAGGCGCTGGGAGCACAGCCAGGAACAGTTCTCCCTCAGCCAGCGCTGCTCGGTGGCGTCACACAGCTGACCTAGGAGGGCAGGTGAGGAGGCGAAAGCAAGCAGCACTGGGAGCTTCCAGAGGCTGAGCCTGGCCGGGGGAGAAGGGCAATGCGTGAGTGAATTCCAAATCCCAGTCCTCAACAACGTGCGAGAAAAGAGGCCGTGCCTATGGTGGTGTCTGTGGGGTCTTCCTGGAGAAGGTGTCCTCTGACGGAAGCCCTGGAGAACAGATGGGAAATGGGTGGCAGAGGACTAGGAACTCTACGGTGGCAGAGAAAATGACACAGGAAAAAACACAGCCCTTGGGGGAACTGTGGCTGTGGGGCTGACTCTCCAGACCTCAGCGGGGCAAGCTTGGTGAGAGTTACTGGATGTTTTTCCGACGTTCTCATACATTCCTTGTCTCCCTCTCTCTGCCACAGTGCGGGTGGCAGAGGAGTTAGAGAATGAGTCTTAAGTTCCAGGAAGGGCATAGCCTGGACTCCCCTGATTTTACCCCAGTCTCACAGTGTGTGTCCCCTGTTTTCAAGACAAGGACAGGAAGAAGGAGCATCTAGACTCATTTATTTCCTTTCCCTTTTCTTTGTATTAACATCGGGTCTCACATAGCCCAGGCTGGCCTTGAGATTGAACTCACTATGTAGCCAAGGATAACCTTGAACCTCTGATCCTTCTCCCTCCACCTCGTGGGTGGTGGGATTACAGGCGAGCATCTCCGCACAATGTTTGTGGTGCACTGGAGATTGAACCCAGGATCTCAGGTGTGTTAGGCAAGCCCCTTACCAACTGCACTACATCCTCAGGGAAGGAGTTGTGGGGCTTGGAGGGTCCTGCACTCCAGCAGGGGTTGGCAGAGCCTGAAGATGGAGAGGCCTGAGGTAGGCAACCCATGACGTGTCTAACGAACTGCTGTTGGTCCCGAGTCCTCCAAGAACAGGGGGAAGATGTACAGAGACTCAAAGACCTGAAGGAGTGGCCCACGAGAACACAGGTGCAGTCTCACTGGCTGGGAGGCTGGGTGGGAAATCACCTGGATGCAGACGAGGAGTACACAAAGGAAGGGAGGCACACTCAGACCCAGGCAGCAGCTAACCTCAAACCCTTCTCCACAGGACAGTGGCCTCCCCTGGAGACTAACGACAGGACCAGGAAGAGATGAGGATGGACTCGTGAAAACTTGGCGAAAGTGACTGAGGGCCTTGAGGTGAAGGGATGATCAGGATGGAAGAACTAAAGGCTGTCAGGAGTGGAAGGACACCGGGCCTATTGTCCTCGTTCTCCATGAAGAGAATTCCATGGGTTTGGTTCAGAATTTGGGGGATAGAAACGTGGAGGTGTGCAATGGGGGGGGGGGGGGAGGGGTCTCCTAACTTGAAATGTCAACCGCAAGAACAAGCCTTCTTGTCCCTCTCCTAACCCAGGACACCAAAGCAAAACACTGTTGAAAGGCCCTGACTGGGTTCACTTCAGGCCTGCAAATTCCCAGCCAGCAGCTACCATGAAACAGACCTGAGGCAGGCCTCAGCGAGATATGTGTGAGCTCCAGGCTGGAGCAATCTTGTCCACACACTCACCCTGAGCCTTCACGGTCCAGCCAGGGCTCTAAGCGGCAAGGGTCTATGCATGTGGAACCTGAGGGCTCAGGGCTGGGCAAAAAAGGAAGTGATTTGCAGAGCACAGTAGCTGTCCGCTCTGATGGTTCTCGACCATGCTGTTCACTGTGCTCACCTGGAAACCCTCCGAGGTTCTGATTAGTTAGCCTGGAAAGACCTGACCCAGGAAATTTTATTTTTTTTTAAATATCTATACTTTATTGCGTGTGTGTGTGTGTGTGTGTGTGTGTGTGTGTGTGTGTGTGTTTTGCCTATGTTCATGTATGTACACCACATGCAGCACCCCCAGAGGTTAAACGAGGACACTGGATACTCTGGAACCACCGTGTAGGTGCTGGGACTAGAACTCAGGTCCTCTGGAAGAGCAGCCAGTGCTCTTTCACTGCTGAGCCACCTCTCCAGCCCCTTGGCACAAGCAGTCTTAAAATGCTCCAGGGAGAGCTGGGAAGATGACTCTGGGTAAATCGCTTACAAGGAAAGCACAAGGACCGCAGTTTGGGTCCCCAGAATCCACCCAAGCCAGGCATGGTAGTGCGCATGTGTAACCCCAATGGTCCTACAGCATGATGGGACGTGGAGGCAGGACAAAGCTTTGGAGCCAGCTAGCCTGGAACACGCTACAGAGAACAACAAAAAGGCCTGTCAAGAACCAGGTAGATGACAAAGATTGACCCCTGAGGTTGTCTTCTGACCTCCACACATGTGCACAAGGTACACACACCTGCCCTCTCACACACAAACATTCTCTCTCTCTCTCTCTCTCTCTCTCTCTCTCTCTCTCTCTCTCTCTCACACACACACACACACACACTTTTTTTTAAGTTGCAGGAAATTTTAATATAAAAGCACTAGCCCCATCCCATAATCTAGCCAACTACTATAGTTTGGATCTTAGGTCTCCCTCAGGCCCGTGCATTAAAATCTTGGTCCCCAGTTTCGAATGGCTAGGAGGTGCTAGAAACCTAAAAGGAGGACTCCAGAGTATTAGGAGAACAGCCTTGAAGGGGACTGTAGAGCCCCAACCATGAGGTAAGCACTTCTCCCCACACCTTCACATTCCCTGTCAGGAGGATGGACTTCCACAGCCCCAACAGGACCACCAATCACGGGCTGCGACTTCTACTAAGCTAATCCACCTTTCTTCTTTACACATCATTAGCTCAGGTATGTGTTCCAGCAATAGGAAGCTTGGTCTTTCCTAATGAGATCCAGAGAGCACCCCCAGCAGTACGAAGAACACTGAGAAGCTCCCAGGAGGGGGAAAGGTGAGAGGCGGTGATCACCGAGAATGGACCGGCAAGAAGTCACTCACTTTGGGGCAGAGGAACATTACTAGAGATCCCTTGAGTAAAGTGGGGGGCACCCCACAACCAGAGAGGGAGACTCTATTCATTCCCAGGTTTGGCAGGGCTTTTTGACTTCTATTAAGAAAAAAACAACCAGGCTTATCTTTAGTTATGTGTTGTCTGTGTGTCTTAACAAACATGCAGGCAGCTACAGAGGGCATCTGGTCCCCTGGAAACGGAGCTGTAGGCTTGGTGCTTTTCACATGCCCACATCCAAATTTTGCAACAACGAAACAAAAGTGTTCATTTCTGCCCTGCATTTTTGTATTGGGAGCCCCACATCTGGGAGCCCCACGTCTGGGAGTGTTATTGGTGGATCATGCAGCACCTCTTGGCTTGCCAGCAGAGAGGGGCAGGCATCAGCCAGGGTTACACATTGGCAATCGTGCTGCAAGCTCCTTGATTCATTCTTGGACCTGCTTTCTTCCATCCCACAGCACCGTGGATGAATGAACAGTCCACGGGCTTCCTGCCTAACCAGCTTCTACTCTGTCCCATTAGTCCCCGAAGCTCCTAAGCAATTCTGATTTTTTTGTCACTCCGTAATTGGGTTAAGTGAACTCCAGCCAGATGGTCCTGTGAACTGGGCTGGGAACGAATACTCTATGAGGCCCCACAAAATGATTACGGTCTTCCTGTGGATGCTAAAAGACCAGGCATAGCAAGAGAGCAAGAGATTCCCTCCTCCCACAATCTGAATCAACAGAACACATCTAGGTGCCTTCGGTTCAGATGGACAAAGTCAGCTAAAATAGTAGCCTGAGACAAGGAGAGGACGTGGAAAGTAATGGGGTATTCTTGGTGCTCTAGATTGCAAAAAGTTCATAGGCTAAAGATGGCTGCCAGCTTAGGGACATCATGTCTTCCGCCATGTCAGCTGGCTCCTAGACCCAAGGCTGTATGTCACAAGTACCATTGTCATCGCCTACCACCCCCTCACTTCTCACACCCTCCCTCCATCCTTCCCCGATGAGCCACAGAAACAGCAGAGGCTTGCATTAGGGGATGCCCTTGGATGAACTTGAACGCTCCCTCCTGGACCCTAGAAGTCACTCTGCCCAAGCTACGTAAGGTCCCTGGCAATGTGCCGCATTTTCTCAGATGACTTTCCAGACCCCAAAGCAGGCTGCAGGAGGCCTGAGGTGTCTCAATCCTGGCTTCCTCAGCCCCTCATGCCTCCAGGGTTTCCCCAGATCAAGAATATCTAAGGAATCGAGGACATCTGAGGATCCCAGCCAGAGCCTGGTCCATCATCTACCTCTGTCATCCACACCAGGCTCCCCTGTGCCACTAAGAGGGGATAAAATAGCCCTCGCCCTCATCCTGCATCCTTGAACCGGCGACATCAAACTCCAGATTCACACCAATACTTGACATGGACTCCTGTCACGGCTCTCCTCCCTTTCTTCTCAGCAACAACTCATCAAGCCCTGGCGACGGCACCTATGCACAGATACTCACTGTGCCCAGTGGCCGCCACTGTCCACCCGAGCCTCCGCCATCCCTCCCTAGAACCTCCCAGAGCTTCTCTGGCCATATTCTCCAGCCTCCATCTTTGCTTCCCACAAAGCAACTAGGGTGATCTTACTAAAACAGAGCCCAAGTCATAGCACCCCACATTTTCAACAGATACCCTAGCTTCCTTTCATATATGCTGCCTCCCTCACCTTGCCCACTCTAGGCCCCCGCCCACTGAGCAGATCCTATCTCCCCTGGGCTTCCCTTTCCATCACTAGGGTCCTCTCCAGGAAGGACATGGGACACAGGGTAGATTGTCACACATTTCCTCCTCGGAGCTCAAAAGGCGCTCATGAGTCTCTCCTTCAAAACATCTCCTCTTGGATCCCCATGGCCTACTCAGCCTAGACCCCCATCCCCAACTCCTTGCCCCCACAGCTGACCTTTCACGCTGTTTCTCCCAAAACCCGTGCCTGGTGTGTCTCCAGTCTGGGCTTGCCTCTAGGGTTCCCACATAACCTCTCTGCCCAGTGCTACCAGCCATCAGAGCTGAACTGCAAGCCATCTATCTCCGGGGTCCGTCCCTAGCAGCTCCCAGCCTTCTATCCCAGCTCTGAGCCAGGACAGAACGGCCCACAGCACTAGCATGGGGGGGGGGGTTCCACCTGGAATAGTTAAGCCTCTTCCTCAGGCAAAGCACCCCTGTACCCCAACCCTGTCTTTTCATTTCCTTACAAAAGAAACGTCAGTGAGCTGTGTCACCCACACCATGGACCCTATTCAGTTTGCGGAGTCCTAAATGTCCTCAAAAGGCTTTCTCTTCTCCCTCTGTTCACTCATCCACCTCACCCACTCATCTCAACTCCGCTTTTCAGTCAGCCTGGGGGGGGGGGGCGGTGATTCCTGACCCTGTCACCTGTCAGCCACACGAAGCTGTCAAGTACCTTAGAAGCCAAATCTTTGTGTTTCTTCCCTATAAAATGGACCTAACACCATCATTTAAAGACTCTGTGTAGGCTAGATCCCGTAATAATACGGTAAAAAGTCCGGAACAGAATGCAAGAGGCACACCAAAACTCCATTCTGGCGAAGGCCGTGTGAGGATGAACACAAAGCAGATCAGAAGTCCCACCCCCCCATCCCACCCCCCACACACACACTGAACTTCCGGTATGCTACAAGAAGAAAACATTAGCCGGGCATGGTGCTAGATACCTGTTCCCTCGGCACCCAGGAGAGCTCGAGCTGGGCTGTAGATTAAGACCCTGTTTGTTTGTTTGTTTGTTTGTTTGTTTGTTTTGTTGTTGTTGTTGTTGTTGTTGTTTTAAGGCAGGGGGTTAGGGGCTGGAGCAGGAGAGAGAGACCTCAGCTGGCAGACCAGCATGTTCAAAACTCTGAGTTTGATCCTCAGCACTGCATGAACTGGGTGGGATCCAGTTTCTGTCTGTGATCCCTGGACACAGTAGGTAGAAGCAGGAAGATCATAACTTCACGGTCATCCTTTGCTATATAGCAAGTTATCTTAAAAAAACAAAAAAAAAGTTAGGCAGCATGGTAGGGCATACTCGTAATCCCGGGGCTTGGGAAGCTGAGGCCAGAGGATCGCATGTTCAAGGCCAACTTAAGCGACTTAGTGATTCTGACTTAAAAACCAAAAAAGACATGTGTACACGACAAACACAGCAACAATAACTGTGAGCACACAGTGTGTGCCAGGCCCTGTCAGGTGCAAACAAATAATCACACCATCATTTATTCACTCCTTATGTTGAACGTCTTAAATATTATCCCTATTTGAGAGGAAACCAAGGCATAGAAAAAGTTCCATAGTTTGCTCAAATATCCCAGCTGGGGCATGGGCAGTGTTCAAAGCCAGGCATTGGGTCTTGGTGTATGGAAACTCAGCCATTTGACTCTACTGCCATAGCCAATAGGACGAAAAGAGCAACACACACACACACACACACACACACACACACACACACACACACACTCTTTTAGGGCAGGAAGTAGGCTGGCACTCGGTCATGGGAGGAGGCCTGCGTAGGATTTCCAGCTCATCATCCGCCTGCTGTCTAGTCATGATGGGAACTGTTCACCCTCCATCCTCCTCACCACCATCACCGTCAGCATCACTGGAAAAGAAAGCACAGCTGAGTGTGGTCTGAGCCTAGCCGGGGCCCATATTAGGCAGTGTACAAGGTGTGGCCACCAATCTCTTGGAAATCTGGGCAGACCACCCAGCAGCTTTCCCACCCACAAGCTCACTCAGAGGGCAGGAAGTGGAATCCAGAGAGAAGCCGGAGGAAGGTGGTGGGGGGGGGGGGGGGCAAGCAAGACATGTCTATCCACCCCGCTGCCATGGCAACAGCCCAGGGATGCACAGAAGAAAGGGGGACCCAGTCCAATTAGCTTCCACCTTGCAGTTCTCACCTTAGGGAAGCTAAGGACTGGGCCTGGCACACCCAGGGAAGGAAGAGAGCATCCATGAGAAGAAGGCAGCCAGCAGAGCGGGGCTGCTGATCTTTCTTTATTATTTTTTTTTTAAGGAAAATGGATGTGAATGAGATCGGGTCCTGGAACGGAGGGATATGGCTGCCACAGACCTGGCCTTTCCTGGGGGACACGCATTTAACAAAGCTTGGGGTCAGGAGACAAGTCACAGAATGCCATGTAGACCTGAGTGTTCTTCCGTGCAAAGAGGAACTCACCGTGTTCCAAGGTGCCGTAGAACAGCTCTAAGAAGTACAGACTGGTAAGGCCTCCCGTGGGGAGGCACGTTTAGTAGAGGCAGGTCCGAGCCCCTCCCCCTGCCTCAAGGCTGTGCGAGGTGTTCCATAAGTAATGGGATCCAAAAAGCCTGCTCATGCAGGGTTGGGAGGGGGAGGCTGGAGGGGCGGGAGGAGGAAAGAGGGGGCTCTTTGATTGGTATGTAAAATGAATAAAAAATTTTTCTTAATAAAAAAATAATAACACCTCAACTTATTAAAAAAAAAAAAAAAGTACAGACTGACCCTCGTCACGGAGGCCAGGGATCCTAAGTGTTTCCCAAAGGTTAAGCCTGACAAGGAGAACAATCCTTTACCTCTCTGCTACTGTGCCATTCAGAAGGCTTCCCAAAGTCCTCCTCCGAGTCTCGCCCAAAGCTGGGATAGAACCTCGGGCCTTGAACACTCTAAGGGAATGTTCTAACAACAAGCTACATGCCTAGTTAGTGTTTTGAAACAGGATCTTGCTTTGTAGTTCAGTCTGGCCTCGAACGCACTAAGCTACCTGTTTCTGCCGCCCACGTGCTGGGATCATAGATGTGAGTCACCACACCCGGCTCCAAACATCCTAAAATGTATCCTGAGGCTGGTGTGGGGGCGCACACCTTTAACCCCAGCACTCAGGAGGCAGAAGCAGGTGGGTCTCTGAGTTCAAGACCAGCCTGGTCTACAGAGTTCCAGGCCAGTCAGCCAGGGTTTCACCGTGGAACCGTCGTCATGGTGACAAGAACAGAGAAAACCTCTGGTCAAGTACGAAGTCCAAGTGGATGAGAGGACAAACCGCTGGAGAGGAAGATGACGGACTGTATACAAAGCAGAGATGAGGCGACCGTGAAGCCGGTGAGAACAACCAGGGTCGCCACAGTCTACCTCCACACCTCGGATTTACATGTATTGATGCATAATGAGAAAAACTGCAAACATCCACGGGAGGAAGATACAAGTAAATGTTTACATCATCTCGGGACTAAGTGTAAAGGATGACACCAGCAGCAGAAACCATTAGACACACAGATAAGGCAGGCTGGAAAGATGGCTCCCCAGTTCAGAGCACTGGCTGTTCTTCAATAGATCAATTCCCTGCACCCACATGACAGCTCACAACCATCCCTAATCTCCAAGGGTACCAGGCACAGTAATAAGCATGCACACGGTACACATACATGCAAGTAAACACTCATACAAAAACAATTTAATGGGCTTTCTGTTTGGCCCCCACTTACAACTTAGGGGTTTTATTCTAAGGGAACCTTGAGAATAATGCAAAGACACAGCAAAGCTTGCAGTAGAAAAATCTAAAAACGCCAAATAGAACCAGCTAGCAGGTACAAGAATACTTCCATGAAACAAAATGCTACACAGCCCCTAGCAATCTGCAAAGCAGACAATTCAGCAAGATGAAACACAGCGTGTGTGTGCTAAGAACAGAGTAGCAGGGCTCACAGGCTGGAAGCACACAGGAACGGGTCATTCCGGCAGAAGACAGGCCAGGGATAGTAACAGGGTCAAGACCACTACATGAGGTTCCCAGCCTTGTCCTTTACCCTCCTTTACCTTCCCTTGTTTCCACCCAGAACAGCTTTGCCTTTGCAACATAAGAGGTAGAACATGACAGTCTGAGCAGAAACAAAAGCTCAGTTCTAGGGTTCTAGAATATCACCCACTCTTACCTTGGTATCTAATGCCACCCACCCCAGATCCAATCTCCCCGGGTCAAACTTCCCGCTACCCCTTTTGTCTGCTTAGGGATGTCACTAAGAAATAAAAGCCACTGTCCATTCCCCAAGGTTCCAAAGCAAGTCACTCTTTGAACCAGACTGTTCAGAACTTGAGGGTTTGAGAGCAGAGAAGCTGCTTTTAAACAGCCATTCTGGGGCTGGTGACGGAGTTCAGTTCACAGAGTGCTTGCCCAGCATGTGCAAAGCCCTGGGTCCCGTCCCTAGAACTGCAACACCGAGTTCTGCCATAATGCCACTCATAAACTGCACCAACCAACTTCGGTGGTGCACACTCATAATGCCAGCACTGGGAAGGCAGAGACGGGGAGGATCAAAAGCTAAAGATTATTTCAGGATAAAGAGCGAATTCACATCCACTGATACTGTGAGACCCACCTCAAAAAGATGGTTGGTAGGTAATAGATGGGCAGACAGATAGATAGATAAGACAGATTCTATAACGAACTCCCTAAACCTCAAAACTCACGCAGACAGAGAAGGATAATATCGCCCCGGCACCAACTGTATCATATTCCAGCCCTTTCACACGCAGAGGAACACTGACAAACTGGAGGGTGTCGGGGGGGGGGGGGGGGGGGGGGGTGACTACACCAGTGAGCTATCTCCAAAGAGGTCATAGGAGGATGGATCTGAGGGAGTAGGTGTGAGATCGCCTAAGGAAGAAAGGACGTGTCCGGGGCTGTGGGGTGAAAGGGCAGCTGGTCCCTAGCACCCAGGGAGTTAGCATTGCCAGGGAGAAATGAGTTGATGACCAGAGCTGCCAGCCCTGGGCTGGGGCCTTGGTGTGGCTAGCCAGCTGGAGCGTTCTGCCGACCACATTCCTATGGGATGGGGTGGGGGATGGCTGGATGGCTTACAGACAGATGCAAAAAGGAGTGGAAGGAAGCCCTGGAGCCTCAGCAGAGTGCGTGAGTGAGCACAAATTATCACAGCACCAGAATAACAACAGCCCAGGTATGCACAGGCCTGCAGAGAGGGCCCGGGGAGAGAAGGAGCACAGGGCTGAGTTGCTGGGGAAATCCCAGAGGAAGCACGCCTGGAGTCACACCGACGAGCAGTGAAGACGGAGAAGGAAATAAAAAATCGGATGAGGCTCAATTGCCAGACATTGTGCTGGAGGCAACATGAACTTCCCCAGCATGGGAGGAGAGTGGTGTGGAGGGGTTCCTGACACGGGAAAGCCAGCACCGCAGGCACTAGGACTTGAGCACAGCGGCCCAGGGAAAGAACTGTCCACCACGAGCAAAGGGGAGAGTGTAACCACTGGAAGGGTTTCACTGACAACTGGCCATGGGAGCAGGTCCACTCTATAACCAGCTCGGCCTCTGCGGGGATTTGAACTGACATCCAGTTCTCCACCAACTTCGTCACTAGGCTTTTCGATTCTCTCTCTCCTCTCTCTCTCTCTCTCTCTCTCTCTCTCTCTCTCTCTCTCTCTTCCTTTCTTTCTTCCTTCTTTCCTTTCTTTTTTTCTTTTCTTTCTTTCTTTTTTTTTTCCCCCTGTAACCGCATTGTCAGAATGAAGGTCCAATCCCTCTCCTCCCATGAGACAACCCTTCAAACCCCTGATGGCTTTCTCCAGAATTTGAGGAGGGTCTTGAGGGACAGCAAATGCTCACATGAAACCTAAGGATCAAGCTGGACCTATGGGCATTCATCACCTTTGGAAACACCAAGGGACTTGGTTTGGTTTAGTTATAAAAAGGCAAGTGGAGAACAAAGCTCATGTCCATCCCGAGCACCACCTGAGCAGCAGGTGACAGGAAAGTGACAGAGGACCCAAGACATCACTGTGATACTGTAGGGGTGGTGCTAGGAGGATGTGGGCTGGGCAGAACTTGGGGGGGGGGTCTAGATGTCCCCAAGCAATGAATGCCTGGGGCAGCCTCTGGGGAGTACTTGCAGGTGACCAGAATCCAAATCGTCTGTGTACAAAATAATGTAAAGTCAATAGTTACTGTGGCGGCAGTCCCTGTGCGTGAGGATGCAGGCGTCAATTAAATATATTCCACTGCAGCTGTATAAAGAAGAGCACCTACTTATGTGCATAAAACAATATAGCAGTTGGTGGTGTAACAAACAGCTAGTTGCGTGTATGTGGATCTAGTTGACCACACCTTTGATCACTATTTAAAGAGTAACGCCTTCTACTTGTTAAAAACAGGCAGTGTCCTGTAAAGTATTGTGCTGTGTTGTGCAGGTGGCCGCCCAACATCCAGTGTTGGCCGTCTCTGGATGGTGCAGTGTTGACCTGCGCTGTCCAGGTTCAGGCAGGTACACTCGACACTGTCAACACAACGGAGACACGGCCTCACCCTGCACTTCTCAGTGGTCCTTGTCATTAATCCATACCTGGCTACACTGAGCAGTGCTGAGTGGCCCTCGGCGGCGGCCAGGTATGCACTGCAGGTGTGCCGCACTCCGGGAATTTGAAAAAGGGTCAGATGGGAGTCAGCCCGAGGCAGGATGGCAAGTGATCCATCCTCCACCCCCACCTCCCCAAACAGGACTATTTGAGGAAAGCTGAAGGAAATGTGAGCTGCCACCACCATGCTCCCCTGTTTGGCCACTTTCAGAGGTCACTCAGAAAGAAGAGGCTACCCGCCAAGTCCAGGGAGTCTAAGAGCAGCCTGCAGAATATCAAGTGTGAGCTCTGCTTTCAAGGACTTCTAAGACCTACTTAGACAACCGGAAATGGGCAAGGCTCTGTACAGACATTTCTTCAAAGGAGACACCCAAATGGCCACTAAGCATAAGACAAGGTGTTTCACCTCTGCCCCAGGTGGAGACCATTACAGAAAACCACAACCAATCAAAATGCAGAGTTGTAGAGCCCGGTCCCCACGGACACATTCAAAACACAACTCCTGCCCCTAGGGTTCAGGGATCATGGCAAAAGAAGGACAGCCAAGACTGAAAGAGCCAGAGGAACGGGAAGCGTGCTGTGAGAGTATGTCTCCTAGAAACGTCATGAAGTCTCACTAACATGGCCGCCTAAACATAACGTGAATAAGGATGAATCCAGCCGACATGCTAAGGAGGACGGGGCGGGTGTACCTCACAAAGCTCCAACCTTTGACAAAGAACCACTGGCAACTAAGGAATGCTGAGAGAGGGAGAAACAGTCTCCTCCAGAGAGGAACACATCGGTCAGTTATCCAGTACCAAATGGTCAGCAATGAAAACGTACAAACAAGCAACATTATACAGACAGAGCTGATTATATTTATGTATTTAGCAATATGTATGTATACATATACATAGATATGTAGCAACAATTAAAGAAAAAGAGGCTACTAATTTGAGAGAACAAGGAGGAGGGAAGGGAACCTGGGGGGATTTGGAGGGAGGGGGAAATGATATAACCACAGGTTTAGTCTCTTTTACCAATAGGGAAATGCAGATCGGAACGACAGTGATACCACTTCATGCCGTGCATAACGGTGAGAGGAAAATAAACCAGCCACCGTGCTGATGAGGCTGTGGAGAGACTGGACCCTCATGCGTTACCAGTAGGAATGTAAAGCAGTTAAGCCACTTAGGAGAGCAGTCTGGCGTTCCTCATAAGGTTAAATAAGTACCAGGTGACCCTGGATGAATCCCCAGGAAAACTGAAAACATGTATCCACACAAAGGCATGTACACAAATGTTCAGAGCAGCCTCCTTCATCCAATATAAACAACCCAAAGGATCCCTGGCTGGTAAGTAGATAAAAACAAAATGTGGTATATCCTCCCAATAGAATATTACTATGCCATAAAAATGAATAAAATACTGGTATGTTAAATGTGGAAAAACCTTGAAAACATGATGTTAAAAGTCACCAGTCACATTGTTATGAAATGTCATAATCCATAAAGAAGGACGTAGATTAATGGTTGCCAAGGATTGGGACAGGGCAGGGGTGATGGGAAATGGCTGCTAATATACACAAGGCTTGTTTGAGGGTGATGGAACGTTGTTACATAACTCTGAATGTAGGAAACGCCACTAAACTGTCTACTTTACATGGTTAGTTATATAGCATACAACTTGTCTTTCCCCTTTTATAGGTAAGGAAACTGAGGCACACGGGGCCTCAGTAACTGGCCCAAATCACATACATACCTGGAGAGTACAGTGGCCAGGTAGTGTGGTCCTATGGTCCCTGGTGTCCTACCCCAAGCTATGGTCCCTCTTGGCTTCCACCATGTAAGACACATAAAGGGCAGAGCTCAGCCCTCCTATCCCTTTCCAAGGGGATACTGACATGACAGCTCCCTCTTTCCTACTGTGAACTTTGGGTGAGATCATGGGGACACAGGTCCATATAGATGGGACCTCCAGGAAACAATTCACTCAGTTGTCCAAAGGCGAGGCCAGCGGCTGGTGGCTCAGTGCCAGGATGAATGTCCCTGTGCTTCCGAGGCTCACACTGTCACCAGCCATCCCACTGGCACTGCCTCAATGCCCCAACACTTGGCCCTTCCCTTGGATACAGACCATCCTTCATCATCTTCCTTTCCACCCCTGGAGGCTCCCAGGCAGCATCTAGCTTAGCTGCTGATGACAATCTGCTTTATGTCCTCAGCCTCCCTGCCCCGTCCCCTCGGCTTTCTCTCTATTCACATGCTATTTCGTCAGCCGCAGCATATTTTCCTATAACATCATGTCTGATCCGGGAGGTCCTAAAAGCACTCCTTCACTCTGCAGGGCTTCCCTCCTCCGCCCAGCCCCAGCTAGGCCATCTCAAACCCTCCCAGCCCCCATCCACAGGGGGTCACAATGTACACTTTCACGGCAACATCCCTGTTCCTCAGCCCACAGATCCTCCCTGACAGCAGACAAGACATCCACATCAGATAAACAGAGTATACTCACTACTTAAAAATATCTAAATCCCATACGTGTACCTGAATAGCAAGATCGCTCCCACCTTCTACTTTCTTGGCTGCCTTCAGAATACCTTTCTCAGCATATTTTCTGGAAAGAAGAGGAGCTACATCATCTCTGAGAAAGGACAGTCAGGTCCCAAACACACAATCCAGACACTGCTGAGAAGCCATTGGAAGCTGACCTCCTGGGGCCTTCCAGAGTGACGAGAATGTGATGGATGGGAGCGTTTGCTGGCCATGATTTCCTAGTGGAGGCATGCACTGGCAGCCCCATGCTCTCCAGCAAACTTGGAAAAGCTCTGTAAATGAGACAGGATGCAATCAGCAAGATGTGAGCAGAGACTGGGACATGAGGGGGTGGGGGCTAGGGAGGAAAGCCCCACCACCACAGCTATTTCATCAGCCTATGAACAGCTAGCAGGACCCCCAGAAGCCTGGCTGGTAGGGTGCAGGCCAAAGCTACACTCTTTATGGTAGTGAGGGCTCTGCCCATACCACCCTGCCTACCAAGGAGGAACGTCTGCCCCCTTGGGTGCTCTGCAAAGCCACCTGCCCCCTGGATGTAGGTTTAAACGGCTTGTCCTTCCACAGCAACAGAGCCCTGGCCAGCAACAACAGGAGATGTGCTCAGTTAACCAGACATGATGACAAGGCTCACAGGAGGCTTTCCGGCCTCTCAGAAGCTTCCCCAATCTGCCCCATGAAGAAACAAATGCAGAGGTTGAAGGAAAGGGCCACCCAGCCTGCCCCCAGGGCCGCCACCCTCCAGCTCATGTTTGTTTTGTTTATGAGAGGAAAGTTCTCCCACTGTTCCCAGAGATGGGGTCACACAGTTCCTCCTCCCAAGCTTGGAAGATGGTAGGTACTAGGCTCCGATACCCTTGCAGGCTCCCTGAGTCCACTAACGGCAGACCAAGAATAGTAAGCTCCATGCAGGGCAGACAGATCTCAGCCTGGGCCTGTTGGTTGTTTCTAGGGGCTGTGGCTTCAGGAAATGTCAGAGCCTTGTGTCACCAGCTCTGGGTGGGAGAATGAGTCAGGGCACTGATCCTGGCTCCTGCCTGTTTGCTGCTTTCCTTCTGAGGCCGCAGAAGCATGTCTGAAGCTGGCATTCAAATCAGCGGTCAGCATGGCACACAGGGGTGACAGCATCCACAGCACTGAGAGATCCCTCTCCTTGACTGGGATCTGTCCAGCTCCTGGGGCCTCGCGTGGATGGGAAGCAAGCTCTCCGGACAAGAAGCTCCAAGATGGAAAACAGATAACTGGACCATGTGATGCCCGCATACCCTGGGAGTGCTGGGGGTATGCACCATGCATTATGTGGGAGCACTGGGGGTGTGCACCATGCATTATGTGGGAGCACTGGGGGGTGTGTACCATGCATTATGTGGGAGCACTGGGGGGTGTGCACCATGCATTATGTGGGAGCACTGGGGGTGTGCACCATGCATTATGAGGCTTGGAGAACACCTCAAGATGACCTCTATTTCTAAGTTCACAAACTCTTGAGTTTGTGAACTACCTTGAACTTGTAGTAGATTCCACCTCAAGTTGCTTCCTGAAGTGCTGTGATCAATGTGTCTGAGTTCTTCAGTTGTTCCTTTCTCCACCTTCAGAGTACCTCAGGCTTGGCGGAGGGGTGTCAAGATGGGGCCCCATTGTAGAGCACAGGGCTCCAGTCCCACACTCCACACTCACAGCTCATCACACCAAGGAAAATGCAGGAAGCTTCTCCCACACACTTCTTATAATGTCAAGTTCTAGAAGATGCAAAGACCGCCTTCAGGGACCCTTCAGGGGGCATCATGATTTCATTTTTTAAAACTACAACACAGGTGGAGACCAGTAACTATGAGAGAACTGGGGAGGAAGAAGGGCCCCAGGAGAACATCATTTGTCTCCACTTCATTGTTCTTTGACTTAAAACACCAGACACTATCCAAACAGCCGCATTTGTAGTTTTAATTACATTCACTTGGCATGTGTATGCATCACCGTGCACATGCCGCGATGCACATGTTGAGGTCAGCGAACAATCTGTGGGAGTCAGGCCTCTCCTTCCATCGTGTGGAACCCGGGGATCAGGCTGTCAGGCTTAGTGGCAAGTCTTTCACAGGCTGAGCCATCTTAGAGGGCCCATTTTTATATATGCAATGCAACGTTCTTACTCCCACACCCACGCTAGGGATTGAACCTGGGGCCTCATGCAGGCTAAGCAAGCACTCTACCAGTGAGCCACATCCCCATCCATTTAAGTGACTTTCATTCCACCCGTAAATGCCTTAGTAGAGTCACACAGATCTCTTCTAAATAAATACATATGCATTTTAAAAAGAAATAAAAAAAAACTATTTTAAATCCTGCCTTTCCTGTCTTACTCCTTTTGAGTCAAAAACTAATTCACAACATCTGAATAGCTGAATCACACATATTTCATTTTATGGCTACATTAGAGTCAACTTAACTACGTCCCCATTGTTGGACACTTTTGCTGTTACATAAACCATGCCTCAATGAATATTATTTTCTTTTTTATGTTACTGGGGATGGAACTCAAGGTCTCATGCATCCTAGGCAAGCATTCAATTACTAAGCTATTCAGCTCGATATCCCCGAAGATCTTCCCCTTGCTGCATGCTCTACAGGTTTTTAACTGGGCATTTACCACCTCAAAATCTTAGTGTTCTTGGTTGGTTCATCTCTACCACCATCTTGCCCCACAGCCTTCAGTCTTGGGCCTCCACAGAGCAACCTCTGCTTCTATTGCACAAGGTTTCTTCATGCGACATGAGGCTGCCAATCTCAGGACATTTTCTCCCCAATCCTGCTCTATAATCACTTTCAGAAGTGGGTTCTCTCAGATACAGCTGGCTCTCATTATCCGCTGTAGTGACAGTCCATAAAGTTGCCTTGAACACCGAGTTACAGAGTATCCACCATTGCTCAGAAGGGAAACACCCGGTTAAGTTCCTGCAAACGTCTGGTTGCAACATTCTTGCAGATTGATACACAATCTTGTCCACTGAGCTTGTGTTAAAGGACGCCTACTTAACACACATGGCTGATTCCTCAGCACTGAATTCATGGCCCTCAGCGCTGTAAGTTATGCCTAAAACAAAGTGGGATCCAACACCTCCATTTTCTCTGACAGACACACCACTTTGGGACAGTAAGCAGCCTATCAGCACCATGCTCCAGCGCCATCTAAAACAGCAGAACCACCAAGGCAGGGGGAAAGGCAGCAAAATGTAAAAACACAGCATCGGGGAGACTGTGAAGAGAACAGTTGTTTACAGTCTGAGAGCTCAAACTTGTTTACAGTATGAGCTGGAGACAAGAGCATCTCCTCATCTGACCTCGTCTAGGAACGTGAACACGCCATGACTCAAATCTTTCACCTCTTGGCACACGTGGTTGTAAATACACACGAGAGGGCATATTTATTTGACAAATAAATTTTAGCAAGTAGAAGAGTGTGCCAATGTGGTACTCACAGATGGTGAAGGTCAATGGTCTTCTTCCTGCCCTTGGTCCTGCTGGTTTCTATGGGCCTTACAAACTGACTTACTTATCAGCAACCAGCCCTTGATCCTGCTGAGGTTACCTTCTCCCAAGGACAATCACATGCATAGCTCAAGAGGTCAATGGTTGGTGGCCATAAGGAAGTGACTGCTCATTTCCTTAAGATGTGGACTTGATTTTTAAAAATGTGAAAAACTGCATTGTACAACCTTTCATCTCTGGGGACCTGCACCTCAGAATATACTATCCTTCCCAGAATTCATTTTCCCTTATCTACAGCTCATACCCATCCCCCAACACACACGCCAGGCTTTTTGCTTCGCTGCCCCTGAGACATGCAATGTTTGGTATAAGAATATGCCCCTTCATTCTCCCCCAAAAGTGGGTCGTGACCTAACACCCTGTTCCTATAAATGTGACTCTCTTTAGAAATAACATCTTTACAGATATAATTATGGCTCTTGATGGAAGCTAATCTTAGATTTCGAGTGAACATTAAACCAATAACCAATGGCAGAGAAGGAGGTGGCATGATATTCAGAGCAGGAGGCAGATACCCTAATGGCCAGTGCTGCTAGCAGCTGAAAGTGAAGACTCTCCCTCAGAGCCTAACGTGTTGTTATGACTGAAAGCCTCCCGAACTGTGAAAAATTAAAACTGCTGTTGTTTTAAAAGGCCCACTCAGTTGTGGTAATTTGTTGTCATAAGCCTAGAAAGCAAATACACCTAGGTAGGCAAAGGAAGTTCTGCTCTTCATACCGGGAAACACCTACAGGGGTTTCACTAGCACAGACCTAAGGGTCTGAGTCAGGCTGTACCAGATGGGGAGCAGTCCTCTGCCTCCCTTAAGCATTCGCATGAAGCAAAGAATATGTCAGAGGATGTGAGCAATGACAGGGAAAGGACTCAGACAAACTGGGAGAAAACACTGGCATCACATGTAACAGGATTTTTAAACAGAGTATATACAAAGATCAACAACAAAAATAAGACATACAACCAAGTAGAACACACAGGCATGCAAGCACACACACAGAGAGAAAGAAATAGAAGATAAAATGTGAGACATAACAAACCAATGAAAGGCATAACTCCCTGGACAGTACAAACCATTCTGAGGATGCAGACGAAGGGTAAGCACCAATTCCACCTTGGGAAGGCTTCCCAGAGGAGGTAACTTTGTGACCTTGGAGGATGATGGACAGATATTAAAGACAAGGCTGGGAGTGTCTCCCATACTGCCACTTCCTTGGCCATCTTAACCAAGCTCATTGATTATGCTTACAAAATAATGGTTAAGGACCCAAAAACTAATGTGAAATAAATGAGGTGAACATTTTATATCTATCATTCAAGACAAAACTACCAAGGAAGCAGCTGTAAATTATTTGACTAACACCCATGAGTTAGAAGATGGAAAATCTTTCCCAGACTCCCTTGCAGCTAGGGTCTATATGTTTTGCAGTCTAATTAAGTTTTGATGGTGGCTCAGTCTAGAGACAGATAAGATGTGAGTTACCCTTTCATGGGGAGGGTGATGCATTAGGAGCCAGGGTTCTAGAGTTGTAGACCATCGCCTTTAACCTTCTGGCCTTGCAGTCCTTGGTGGCTTGTTCTATAGTAGTTTGGAATGTTTATTTCTGAAAGATCAGCCCAATGTCTCCGCTTCAATCTTTCAAGCAATTCTCAGAATTATTTTATTTTATTTTATTTTTTAAACAGGGTTTCTCTGAGTAGCTCTGGCTATCCTGGAACTCACTCTGTAGACAAAACTGGCCTCAAACTCACAGTGATCTGCCCATTGCCCAGCAAATTATTTAAACTCTTAATCAGAGCCCTTTCACTTTGAATTAGAAGACTCTGTTATCTGCACTCAAGCCCCCATACCTGTATTAGTCCCTTGAAGGTTTGTACCAAACCCACAATCTTCCATTACATTCTTTTTCACATGGGCCCATAGCTCCTGAGCTAAGATTCCTTGACACAATGATGAAACCATATTTGATAAGTGAATGCACACAGTAAATTAATAAGTTCCAATCATTTACAGCATGATAGCTCAACAGTTAAGAGCACTGACTGCTCTACCAGAGGACCCGGGTTCAATTCCCAGCACCCCCATGGTGGCTCACAGCTGTCTGTGGTTCCAGTTCCAGAGGACTCAACACCCTCACCCAGACATACATGCAAGGCAAAACACCAATGTATGTAAAATTTAAAAAATGTTTTAATTAAAAAAAAAATTTAGGGAGCCTTATCCAGAGAGATAGTAGGCCAGTTTATCAAATGTTTCCCCCTAAAGGACCTGATAGATATTTTTAGCTTTGAGGATACATACACTTTTTGTCACAATGTTTCAATGCTGCATAGTACTGTGTATCAATAAAGTACCATTAACAAAAAGCAGGTGACTGGCTTGATTTTGCTCACGAACCAGAGTTTGCCACCCTCTGCCCACCCTAGGCTAAAAGTATAATAACCAACCACCAAGTGACCTCCACCTAAGAAGACCTTCAAAGAGGTTCAACTACATGCTGGGCAGCCATGCCCAGTTGTAGGCTGAATGAATTGGGGTTCGAATGTAGTGGTTCCACATCCCGGGCAGCTTCCCTTCTCAGCTTGCTCTTGGTCCTAACTGGGGAGTCAGCACCCACATGTATTTTGCACCAGCAAAAATCACATTTTATCTGCCTGTCTAAAATTCTTTTCTCTCAACTGGCTGAGACACAAAGAATTTCCATTTCAGTCTTTAATTAAAATATAATTAAAATGCATACAGAAACTTAAATGGACACAGATTCTAGTGTTTGTGTTATAAAAGTCTTGAAACGCTTTGACATGTGGCAATAATAGCTAAACAAATTTGGAACCTAAAAGATAACTTCTGCCCCAGAATCACAGCCTCTAGGGTGTCACAAACACAAACTACACCAGCATTTTACCCAGTATCCTATGTGCAAATATGTGAGAAGCTAGCATTATGTGGCCATCTTCCCAAAAGTGTAACCAGGACTTATCTTTCCATGTCTCCATTTCCTTAGCTTTAAGGGATCAGTGTATGTTGGTGAGAAAAATGGCATGATGTTACAGTTATGGTGCATGATCCCCATACAGGATCAGCACTGTGATGGCAACCTCACAACAAACTGTTTAGAAGTATGAGGGACCAGATAGCTGCTCTGTGTTAAGAACCAAACCCATAGGCTGGAGAGATGGCTCAGTGGTTAAGAGGACTGGCCACTCTGGCCGTTCTTCCAAAGGACCCGGGTTCAACTTCCAGCACCCACGTGGCAGTACACAACTGTCTGTAACTCCAGTTCCAGGGGATGTGGCATCCTCACACAGACATATTTGCAAGCAAAACGCCAATGTACATAAAGGAAAACAAGAAAGAGAAGAGAAGAACCAAACTCGGAGCCTTTAGGCTATTGAGCTCGCTATGCCGGCCTGGAGGCAGGGCTGCTCCCACAGTTCTACCATCTACCTATGAAAATGTCCTTTCCTTGGTTTGTTAGTGTTTTGTCACTTGGCACAAGCTTCAGTCATCCTGGAAGAGGGGGAGCTTAATTGAGAAAAAGCCTCCATAGGCCTGGTCTGTAGGCAACTCTATAGGTCATTTTCTTTATTGATGATTAATTGATGATCTGGGAGGGCCCAGATCACTGAGGTTGGTACCATTCCTGGGCTGGAGGTCCTAAGTGCTATAAGAAAGCAGGCTGAAGCTGGGCGGTGGTGGTACACACCTTTAATCCCAGCTTCTTCCTTCTCACTCTATTTTTCCTTGGTTCCTAAATGTCCCTAAGTTTCCAGGGCCACCATTCACACACCAGCTCCAAATGCCTTAAAAAAACAAAAACAAAAAAAAAAAAAAAAAAACAAGAGGGGCTGGGAATGTAGCTCAGGGGGGCAAAATATTTGCACAGCACGCACAAAGACCTGGGTTCAATCCCTGGCGCCACCTCCACAAGTGTAAATAAAGGCACACAACTGCAATCCCAGCACTCAGGCAGTGGAGGCAGAAGGATCAGGAGTTCAAGGTCATCCTCAGATGCATATCAAGTCTGAATTCAGCTTGGACTACTACTCTCTAGAGAGAGAGGAGGTGTGGAGAGAGGGAGAGTAAGAGAGAATGGGCACACAGAGGCAACTGGCCACCTAAAGGAACACGCAGTGGATGGCCAATGTAGCGAGGAAGAAAGCCAGATTTCCTAGGACAGAGCGGCCAGAGTGGCCAGAGTTGACCCAACGGTTGGCCCTGGAAGCCTGGGTTGAGGTGTAGCTCTGTCTTTTAGGCTCTCCCTAAAGGTCAGATACTGGGGGCAGCTCTCTGGGCATGTCCCTGACGGCCAGAGTAAATCATCAGCCTTCCCTCTTATGATATAGTCTCTGGTTGACCCCACAAAGCCAGAGAGCTTCTGGCCCCACAGTCCCCCCACCCTCCCCACTTAGAGGCCTGGTACAAGAATGCCCTCAGTATACAGGAATTCAACTCGGCAATGTCCAGCAGGCAGCAAGCCCTGGCTGCCAGCTCAGGGCTGTGGTCCCAGCCTCTCCCTGAGCAGGACAAAGCCCAGGGGGATGTCCTGCCCTTCCACTGGCCAAGTCACCTCCCCAGCTCTAGCAGCTGGCAGTGGTGCTATTGGAGTTCAGAACACGGGCAGAGTTGAACGTCCTGGCGTTAAGCATCCAGGCAGCCAGAGAGGCCAGGCTCCTTCAACTCCAAAGTCAGGGTTATAGACATTCGTTTTATATGGCATTCCACACCAAAACACCAGGCCCCACATGCCAGCCCACTGGCTGGATGATTACCTCCCAGGCCATTAGCGGGTCCCTCCTCTTCAGGGCTTCTGTCCTGGGCTCCCCAGTGGCACCTGCTGTTGGAGCTTCTCTCTAGTCTATGCTGTCCTGTCTCAGACTCCTGTGTACATTATCATTTGCCATCATGGACTGTGGGAGACCAGCTGGGAGATCGGCTCCCACATTTTACCCCAGGGTACTCTTGAGGAGTGAGGGATAAGAGATTTAGATAGAAGGAGAGAGGAGAGAGAAACAGATAGAAACACAGGACAGCCTCGGGAGGGCCTAGATCCTTATCCACTGGCCCCTTCTGTCTCTTCTAAAGGGCTATTCACATGAATGCCAAGGGGTGGAGCAAAAGATCTCCCCCCAGCACAGCCAAGGGCAGACCCTTTCCAATCACCTGGTAACCATGAACATGGTCAAGCAATCCTCTAATGCAGCCCTGCTGGGTAAAGCAAGCTCATATCTCACTAGGAAACCATTGTGGAGCTCCACAATGGATATCTTATCACGGTCAAATATATACAAGAACATTTACCATCTTAACCATTTCTCAGTGTCCAGTTCAGTGGCAGTACTCACACTGACCCTTCAATATAGTCACCTGCATCATCCGTGCATAGAACTTCTGTCTTCCTGCAAATAAAACCCTGCCCCATGACACACTAACTCCCCATTTCCCCACCCCACCAGCCGTCCCTGGCAACCACCTAGGATGTCTACTTTCTGTCTTCAGAAGATCTCACGAAAGTGAACTCCCAAGGCTGTTGCTCTCTTGTGACCAGCTTCTTTCACTTAGCAGAATGCTTTGTGGTTCGTTCCTACTACAGCATGTGTCAGGGCCTCCTTCCTTCTATAATCTTCAACACACTGTGTATTGGCATCACATTGTTGATTATTTGTTCACTGTCCATGGACACTGGGGTTGCTTCTGGTATTGTGAACAGGATGCTATGTACATATGGGTATATAATTATGTAGCTTTTGGTTTAGGGAGGGCATAGACCTTTGTCTTTCAATTCTTTTCAAGTGGTTAGTGGGGAGGGAGAGGGAAGGAGGGAGGGGGAGACAGAGACAGAGAGAGACAGAGACAGAGAGAGACAGATAGAGAGAGGGGGGAGGAAGGGAGAGAGAGACAGAGAGATAGAGAGAGACAGAGAGCAGGTACCTATAGAAGCCAGAATAGGGCATCAGATCCCTTGGAGCTAGAGTTACATACAAGTAGTTGTGAGCTGCCTGAAGAGAATGCTAGGAACTGAACTCAGGTGCTCTATAGGACCAGTACATGCTCTTAACCAATGGGACATGTCTCCAGCCTCCACCTTTCAACTTTTTGTTGGCATATAAATTTGTCAGGAAATTACTCATAAAGTGTACCACTCAGGGACTTTCACAAATGGAACATATCCACAGGCATTAGCATCAGATAAGAAGCAGAACCCTAGACTGGGGAGCAGTGTGGCTCAGTGATGCAGCACTCACTTGGATGTACGGGGCCCTGAGTTAAATCTCTCCTCTCCGCCATCCAGCCAGGGTCCCAGCATCCTCCTACAGCACACACAGGTTCTGCCTGTCTTCACACTCCCTTCAGTGCAGCTCACCAGCACTTGCTATCTCCCTTTTCATTTGTTCATTTCAGGCACCCTGGTCATGCCTGGGGCTGTCACTGGAGTTTCCCAGACGACTCATCAATCCATGTACTTGGTCAGGTTTGTAATTCCCTTCTATGATTTAGGCACAGGTTGCAAAATCCCAACAAGACGGCAACGAGCAGGGGCCTCAATGTCTTCTACAGCTGTGACACCCCAAACGTGCCCAGCTAGGGCTCCGGGTGGAACCAGGACTGGGTTGTTACATAAGATGAGGCTAATTCTCCATCCACCTGGCCAGGTTGCTGTCAGGGTCCCTGGATCAGGCACAGCTGGCCTACTCCTCACTCACTGTGCTTGCTTATAACAGTGTCCCAGGGATCAGGCCTTTTGCCAAGAGTCTCAGATGTCACTGGGTTGGCAATGACTGATGTAAAAAGCTAACAATGCCGTAAGTACAAATGTGCAATTTTTTAGAACAAGTTCTTCCTCAGGACACACACCACAAACAATTCAGAGAATTCTGCTGTCAGTAAAAGAACAGTCACCCATGTCTGGTCTTGTTCTGAGGCTCCTCAATCAACTCCTGAATGAGACCCAATCCTTTAGTCCACTCAAACTCAGCTTGATTCCATCCAGCAATACCCACTGAGGTCCTACTATGTGCCAAGCATTGAGCTAAATGTTCACAGTCATAAAAGTCACTTCGAGACCTCAGACAGCCTGCATACATGAACACAGTAAGTCAGAATGCTACAAACACCTCCAGTAAGGTCTGAACACAATGCAGGCAGTCCACAGCATACTTCCTGGAGAGAAAATGCCTAGTTACAGGGGATCCAGGAAGCTTCCCAGATGACGAGGAGCTCCAAGAAACAGCTAGCAGTCAGCAGCTGGTGGGGAGGCCTCCACAAAGAACAAATGAACTGGAAAGAACTCTCTGGAAAAGCTGCAGTCTAGCAATAGAACAACAACAAAAAGCCTATGGAGAAAGATACTAAGGATGACAGAAAAGAAAAATCAACCACTGGATTTAAAAACAACAACACTCTTTAGATTAAAACAAAACAAAACAAGACTACCAAGTAGGGTGGTATATGCTTGTATCCCAGCACTCTGGAGGTAGAGACAGGAGGACTTTGGGAAACGCAGATCATGCTTGGTTACAGAGAGAGTTTGGGGCAGGCTTGCAGTGGTGGTCTGAGTAAGAATGGATTCCATGGGCTCATTTGTTTGAGAGCTTGGTCCCCAGTTACTGGAACTGTTAGGGAAGGGTTAGGAGGTGTGGTCTTATTGGAGAAGGTATGTCACTGGGGGTGGGTTTTGATGATTCAAAAGTCCATCCCAGGCCCAATCTCCCTCTCCCTCTCTCTCTTTCTCTCTCTCTCTCCTCAACTTGCAGAAGAGATGTGAGCTGTAGCTACTTCTGCACCATGCCTGCCTGCCTGCCTGCTGCAAGGATCCCCACCATGACGGAAATGGACTCACTCTCTAGAAATGTAAGCAAGTCCTCAGTTAAATGCTTTCTTTTATAAGTTGCTTTGCTCGTGATGTTTTATCACACCAATTGAAAAGTCACTAAGACACCTGGGCTACATGAGATCCTGCCTCACAAAGTAGAAATAAATAAAGCCTGAAAGCCAGGTGTGATGGCAAGTGTCTTAATCTCAGCACCTGGGAAGATCAGCTGTGGGCAGCTAGAGGTCAGCTGGGGTTACATAAGATCTGTCTCCAAACAAACAAAACCAAAAACCACCAAAACCCATAAATACAATTAAAAAGGGCAAACACCACATTGGAGGGAAAAAAATCACACACAGAACCCAACTTATGATGAATGGAATTATGGATGTTGAGCTTCATGACAGAGGAAAATTGATGTGTATTGAGTAGGCACACTTTGCATTTTAAATTTGGATTTTTTTCCCCTAGGCTAGTGAGGATAATAAAAAAAAAATGTGTATAATTCCATTTAAGAACTCATGTAGGAAAAAAATACTAGAAGTAAGTATGCTGGAATGTTATCAATATTTTCTCTGGGAGGAAAGATTTCAGATTTATTTTTTTTCTGTATTTTCTTAAATTCCAAAAACCAACACATTGCTTTTAGAGCGAGAAAGAAACGAGCGTCAAAGGTTAAAAGCAAAGGGCTGCCACGCCTGCGGGAAAAGAGAGAAATTGCTCATCTATAAACCCGTCGATCTCAGTGGTGGTCTTCAGTGGCATCTTGCTAGCCTCTCTCATTCATATCCCAGTCACTAGGGGTGCTGGTTTTCTCCCTGGACTGGGGTGTCTGAGAAGCCTCGGCCTCCTCCAACAAAGTCCCCCCAGTGGAGCCCAGGTCCTGTGAAGATAACTGCTCACTGAGTTTCATGCCATGGAACCCGGAGAATAAGGTTCCCGCCTGATACTGCAGCCCCATCAACTTCGGTTTCCACCATCCGAAACGCACATTTCCGTGTGTCCTCCTCTGAACTACCCTTCGTGGTCCCCTCTCATTCCCTACAGCCTTCTGTTTACTGTTCTGCTTGTACAGGTGTATCCCAGGACACCTGGGACAGCATCGTCAAGGGTCCTGAGGCTCTACAAACTTCCGCAGGATGCTGACGAGACTAAGCGAGGATGGGAAGTAACGGTGGCGGCGGATGCGGGCCACAGACAAGTGCTATCAACCTCATCTCCAGAACTGCAGTGGGCGGGAACCACGAAACCTATGTATTCTCAGTTTGAACTCAATCTTGGAAAGCTCATCTCTTTTCCTGTCTGCAGGAGATCAGAGCGAGTAGATTAAGCAGGTCAGAAAACTGGAAAAGGAGAACAAAAACTTGTATTTAAAAGAATATTCCCTTGGAGTTATTCTGTTATAACAAAGGCCTAGAGAAACCAAGGTACACATATGGGGACTATCTAAATACATGATGCACAGTACTAAAGCTCTGAAGTAGGAAAAAGAGGTACTTATTCTGCAAATGGTAAAAGTGTGCAAAGGTAGGTGACTCCTCTCTGTCCTGTGTGTGCACAGCACCCCGCTGAGAGAAGGCAAAAGGTTGCTTTCGCCGGGGTGGAAAACACATGGCACATAAGGACTTGCACTGTACAGCAGCGTTTGGAGTTTGGGCTTCTGCGTTTTCACTTCTGTAGTTGTTTGAAATGTTTTCCACGTCTGTGAATTATGGCTTCAATTAACACAAGAGTTTAGAAAAGGAAAGGGGGGGGGGAGGATGACTCTTGGAAGTAGAAGTAATTGATAACAGACAGCTTGGGAGTGAGAGGGGGACACAAGGATGTGTCAGTCAACAATGCGGATGAAACTAAAGACGATGAAAGAAAAAGAAAGGTTTGGGGCTCACAAATCAAATACATGTGGCAAACCCATTGGTTCCCGACCATATGACTGCGAGCCAGAATTAGACGATGTGTTAATAGTGCCTCTGAAATATCAATGTAAGCCTGAGGGGGGGGGGGGACTCTTTATGCAGAAAAAAAAAATAGAAACACTGGAGATACTACAGTTAAAATCAAAATTAAGACAAGGAGGGCTAGTATCACCCCATTATTGAAAATTGTTCTAGATGATGTAGCCAACGCAATAAGACAAGAAAAGATAATGTGCAGCAGAAATGTTGGAAGAGACAGAATTGTCATTGTTGAATATGAAACTCAAGACAGCCTCTAAGTCCAGCAAACAGACCAGTTACTAAATAAATCCAACAACAACTTTCTTCCTACGTTTGCATCTGGAAACACGTCATTCCTCAAATGAGAGTGCATCAAAGCCTACAGAAACCAACCTCAGAAAACCATGTGGACACTGACTCTCCAGAGAAAACTGAAAATCGTAAATATTCCATTCCTTCAACATTCTTATGTAAACAATGCAATTTCAATCAGAATCATGAAGGGTTTTTTTTTTTTTTAAAGTTAACTAAATCATTTTAAACTTCATTTGGAAATAAAACGCAAGAGGCCAAGCCAAGAAATTTTGTAATCATGGGATTCACGCCATGATTATTCATAACTAATTAAAATATTAAAACAGTGTGGTACTGGCGAAAGAACAGAGATTTCTATCATTAGACAGAAAGAACTCCAGAAACAGACCCAAGTATACAGCAGAAGGGAAGAGCAGATAAGGATAGAGACAGGGCAGGTTGGACTCCAGCCCATAATAGGTTTTAGATCATTTTAGGAATGGATTCAAGATATAAGTATGAGAAATGAAGTACAGTGACTGGAATAAGCCAAAATGTTGATGCATGTCCATAGCATCATTGAGAAGCATGCTAAGGGTGACATCAAAGACAGAAGTTCAAAAGAAAAATTTAGAGAAGACTAAAAACTTAAAGACTTGTTTTTCTGGTGTGTTTGTTTTTGAGATATAATCTCAAGTAGCCCACACTGGCCTCAGACTTGCTATGTAGCTGAAGATGGCCTTGAACACCTGATCCCTGATCCTCCTGCCTGTGTTTCTCTATTCTAAGTATGTGTCAACACACCTGGCTGTGTAAAATGTATTTTTATATCAACAACCACAAGAAGCAAAGTGCAGAGGCAAAGGATACACTCGGAAGTTATTTCTATCCTCTAAAGGCACATGATTCACACAAATGAACAACAAAACATTAACCCCTCCTGGAAATAAAAACATGAAGATTGTAAGTAAGAAACCACCCTCCCAAAAGGAACACAAGTGGTTAAGAGATTCTGTTTTTGTTTTTGTTTGTTTGTTTGAGACAGGGCCTCACTAGGTAGCTCTGGCTGTCCTGGAACCCAATCTGTAGATTATGCTGGCCTCAAACTCACAGAGATCTACCTGCCTCTGATGCCCCCTGCCCCCTCTGAGCGCTGGGATTAAAGGCATGCACCTCTATCCCCAGAGCTTGTTAAGAGTTATTCTAAGGTGTGTGATACTTGTTTAAATTCAAAGGAATGCACACCATGGCACCAATTCTTACCATACCAATTAACAGTTTTTCACATGATAATACACAACACCAGCTAGAGGTTAGCAGGAAACCCTGCTACGCTCTACTGTTGCTGACAAGATGTGAAACCTAGCCACCCAGCAATTCACCAACATGTGCAAAAGTCTCAAGATTTTGACTGACGTAGCTCATAACTGCATTCTGAGAATTTGGGAGGGTGAGGCTTCAGAAAGACTTGAGAATTCAAGACCAACTTGGGCTAGTACTCAGTGAGTTTCAAACCAACATAGGAGATGGAATGAGACTCTCTCTTAGAAAAAGGTGGGGGAGAAAGAGGGGTGGGGTGGGGGGAGAGTAAAAGGCATAGACCCACAGACTCACGGACCATGGTGCTGGAAATCTAGCCCAAGGAAAGAGCTAACCCTGGAACACAGTGATCCAACTCTGAGGATGTGCCTCCCTGAACTGTCAGTAATTAGTAAACCAGAAACAATCTTCAGACCCAGCACATTTTAAAATCTGTAATACATTTATGCACTAAAATGCTGGGAAATAAGAAAAACTGAGAAACAGCAAGAGAAGTAAATTAAGATTTTTAAAAAGCAAGTTATAATCCCAACATGTGGAAGTCGAAGCAGGAGGATCATGAGTTCAAGGCCAGCCTTGGCTACATACAGAGAACTGAAAAAAAAAGTTACCTAATAATATGTCCAAATCACATGTATTAAAAATAATGAAACAAAGTGGGCTGTGTGGGGAGACCCTTTAATCACACACTTGGAAGGAAGAGGCAGGCGGATCTCTGTGAGTTCAAGGCCAACCTGGTCTACAAATCGAGTTCCAGTATAGTCAGGGCTGTTACACAGAGAAATCTTGCCTCAAAAAACCAAAAAGGAGGTGGGGGAGGGAGCATGCATACAAGCAGGTATCCTATATTCAAAATGCTTGGGGCTGAAAGTGATTCGGATTTTAGAATGTTTGCAAACACACAGTGAACTATCTCAAGGATGAGACTCAAGTCTAAATATAAAATTGATTTTTCTTTCACATGTACCTTATCTTATCAAGTGCTGAACATAATTTCATACAACATATTTAGTGTACCTGCATTTTGTCTTATGGTTTGACTTCTCTTTTTAAAGATTTGCTTTTACTTGTATACATATGCATACAAGGCCAGAGGAAGGTGTTGGATCCACTAGTGATGGAGTTACAGACAGTTGTGAGCCATCCAAAGTGAGTGCTGGGAACTGAACTCGAATGCTGTGCAAGAACAGCAAGTGCTCTTAACTGCCAACAGAGAGCTCTCCAGCCCCTTGATTTGATTTTTTTCCAGATAGGGTAGCCCAGGCTGGCTTCCAATTCACTTAGTAGCTGAGGACAATCTTGAACTCCTGATCCTCCTGCCTCTGCTTCTCAAAATGCTGAAATTATGGAACCACAATGCCACCATGCCCACGCACCTGCATCTGGACTTTGACCTGTAGAGTGAAGGGAGGTGTGGAATTTTCCACTTGTGGAGGCATGTCAACATTCAAAGATCTGCAGGCAGGGGAGCACGTCGGATTTCAGATTTTTGGAATGTTCAATCTGTTTACCAAAATGTCAACAGAATATATATTATGTGTCTCCAAGTAATGGAATAAGGTGTGATTTTTTTTTCTTTTAAGTTGCCCACATTTCTAAATGTTTTCAATGAATACACTTCTGAAACAAGAAAATATTTCTTAAAAGTTATTTTTAAAAGAAAGTCTGGGTACATCTATATTCATAGCCACACTGCTCACAGTAGTCAATGTCCACAGACAGATGAATGAATAAACAAAATATGGGTTATCCGCACAGTCACATATTATTTAGCTTTAAAAAGGAAAGTCTGACACATCCCGCTCGTAACACAGATGAGCCATGGAAGAAACGGTGCTCAGTGAAATAAGCCAGTCTCTGAAGGGTAATACTGTGCATCCATTTAAGGCGGTACCTAGAATAGTCAGACTCACAAACAGGGAGAGTGGAAAGGTGCTTGTAGGCTCTGGAGGCAGGTGGGCAGCGGCCAGCTGAGGCTGCGTAGCAGTGTCAAAGCCCTATCGCGGCCAAGTTGCACATCCAAGAAAGGAGAAGATGCAAAATCGTGTGTGTGTTTTGCCACGATTAAATCGAATACAAGCTGGGTGTGGTGGCGCACACCTTTGACCCCATCGCTCAAGAGGCAGAGGCAAGTGGATCTCTGGCCAGCCTGGTCTACAGAGTGAGTTCAAGGCCTGCCAGGGCTACACAGTAAGATCCTCTCTCAAACCAAGCTAAAACAAAACCATTAACAGACTAGAGAGATGGCTCAGCCCACAGGGCCCGAGTTTGGTTCCCAGCCCCGACATCCAGCAGCTCCCAACCACCTGTAACTCCAGCTCCAGCAGATCCAACACCCTCTTCTAATTTCTACACACAGACACACAGACACTAAAAACAGCGTAACTGGAAGCCTGAGAGGGGGTGCAGCTCCACTTCAGGTCCGGGAAAGCTCCAGGTCAGGTCACTTGTGAGAAGCAACTCATTCTCTGGTGAGGCGCTATTGTAGAAAGTGAGACGTGACCTACTACGCTCCGGGGACCTTTCACTTGGCACCGCCATCTCCACCTGGCATCCAGATCCCTTCTCTGGCTGGCTCTTTTTCAGCCCATTTCCCTCTGGTCAGTTTTACATACCCCAGGCTCATGACAGACGGGGACAGGGGGTTCTGTCCTGCAGGAGAAGCAGAAGGGCCAGAGAGGTTGCCCAGCTCCCAGCCACCCTTTTCCTGGCCCGCAGCAGCCTCAGGCTGGGCAAGACCCCAAAGCACAGCTGAGCCTCCTCAGGTACCCAGCTCCCTGCTCCCTTCTCTTGGCTCCCAGATGAGAGCAGAATTTGACTTTCTAATTCTCTCTTCCTCACAACAAAAAGTGAAATGTTCCCCAGGCACTTGGCCTGCTTTCTGTACCCAGGCAGAGAGAGGGCCAGCAGGAAGCCAGCCACACCAAGGTCCCCAGAAAGTTGCTTTGGGCACGATGAGAAGGGGATGTTCCCATCCTTTCACTTACAAATGACCAGAGGCATTAAATGACTTTCCTTGCTCAGTGAGTCCTTACCTATTTTGCCAAGTGAGGCAAATTAAGTCTGGTGGCCTGGTTCCTACAGAAAGGTGATAAGTGCTGGGTGGTGGGAAGAGGTGGGCATTGGCACCATCTCTGCCAGCACAGCACAGACCTGCCCCCGGGGCCTCAGCATCCTGCCTTGTCCCCAAATGTCCATGTGGAGAGGATGCTTTGCACATGGGTCAGGGCTTCTAGGGCACAGACAGGAGTAGTCTGGGTCAGTTATCTGCTACTGTAACCACACAGCTGATAACGCTTCTGAAAAAGTCTATCTGACACTCAGTCAAGACTCCTTGTAAACTGCAGGAGGCTGGTAGCAGGTCCCAGCTGTGAAAAGAGTCGAGACCTTTGCTTGGACACAGATGCTATCGAGTGCGTGGCTGTCTCTGGGAGCACGAGACCCATCTCCAATGCTGCAGTGTTCGGGCTGGGGTGCAGCAGAAGGATCTAGAGAAGCCGAGCACATGAAGTGGAGGCGAAGAACAGTTCTCAGAAGGGAAGACTGTTCTGTCCAGCGGTGAGAAACTCACCAGGGGTTAGAAAAAGGGGGTACTTGGGAGCATCTCCTGGCAAAAACCCGCTGTGTCTTATTAACAAGAAACCGGCCGTTCGGGACATCACTCTAATGGGTGTGTAAAGGTATAGAGAGGTGGGAACTGGAAAGCAGCCAAAACGCATGCTGTTAAATTAATAATAAAGGTAGCACATAATCTGGACTCCTCGGCCTGGTCTCTCAGCTCCCCACCACAAAGACTGTCACAGCCGCACTAACGGTCCAGCATGGTGCTGGGAAAAATTAATCAGTAAAGGCAACCATTTAAATGGTCCAGACACATCATGCTTCGCAGGGTGAACAGGTGCAAGGGTTTCGTGGTGCCTCGCCATAAGGAACTCGGAACGAGCCTGTTTCTCTGTACTTGGAACCATTCAAACTCTTGATACTGGAAGGGAACAGACAGATTTTTCCACCCCGAGGTCCTCCACTCTGCATCTCCAGCCAGCTCGAAATGGTTACCGTGGCTCAGCCAAGCTGCCAGCCCCGTCTGAAAACCCACAACCCGCAAAGAAGATAATTGATGCAGAAAAATCCCCCATCTGTGACATCTGAACTTGTTCCAGGCTTCCGGGTCTGCCCAAGGTCTCGGTCCTCCAATGTACAACCTACCCAGGAATGGTGCTGAGGTCATCTGTCCATCTGCCGGGGGACCCATGCAGTGTTTTGCCACTGGGGTGCTAGATGCCTCGGGGGAGTACTAACCGACCAAAAGGAGAACAAGGCCCCAAGACAGAAAAGGCCGGCCTGGGGCTGCCGGGTGAGCTGGTACTCCTACTGCGTCCAGGGCCCAGAACCCTGTGTCCCAATTCATTAGGAAGCCCTCGAACTTGTCAGGGGTAAGATGCTAAGTCACAGAAGTGGCCACAAGAGCCTGGAGGCTGGCCCAGAGGTGGATGTCACTCGGGCACCCGCAGGCCCCCCTGAGCTATTTCTTATTTCTGCCCCCTCCTGCCCTTCCTTACAGAGTGGTCTGTTCCCAACCAACACCCAGTTTGGAGGAGCTGCAATTCTGGCCTGCTCACTGCACACTATTGGGTCCCCCTGAGCACTGGACATGGAAACCTGGCCCTCCAGGGACATCCAGCTGAATCCTCTGTGGAGGCAGACAATAGCAGAAAGCCTGAGACAAAATGGCTTCACTTGGCCTCCTGGTAGCACCAAGACGTTATGCCATGAGTCGCCTGCAAGCTCCCTGGGGGGTCAGGATTCAGAAGGAGCCATCTCTGTCACCCTGAGATATGAGAGGGCCAGAGCTTTTAGAGGCATGCTCCGATAAACTGTGCTCCCCCTGAACCACAAGCCTGGGTTTGGTGGCCATCGGCTAGGAACACTCAAGGGAGGACTCAGATAGCAACTACGTGGATCTGCAATCCGCATATCACTGTCTTCAGACGTAGCTGACTGTTCCAGACACCTGAATCCAGCTCAACGTGGATGCTGTCTGCTACAGTTTAGATCCGGGCTTCCTCAAAGTTCCATGTTCCAAAGGCCTGTAGCACTAATGGGAGGTGGGGGAGGCTACAGAAAGCAGTCCCTAGGGGAAGGAAGCTACGCGATCCTTGCCCCTTCCTGTCTCTGTAAGCCGGCCTCCTTTACCGTGTGCTCCCACCACGAGGGACTGTGCTGGAACAGGCCCAAAGCAGCAGACCCGAGCAGTCACAGACCGAAGTTCCACAACCATGAACAAACCCAAATCTTCCCCCCTTTTAAGTTCATTAGCTCAGGTGTTGTGTTACAGCGTCAGAAAACTAACTAAAAAAACTATTTTAGAAAGCTACTGGGCAAACCAGCCTAAACCCAGAGTCCTAGGAATAGGCTGCTGGCCCCAAAAACCAGAGTGTGCAATCCGCCTCCCCTGATTGACTGGGGAGTTTCCCAACATGAACACGTGGAGGGAGCTTTAAGGATGGCTCCGCCTACATAGGGTCGGGAGCAGGCTTCCTCTCTCAGCCCCACCCAGGACTCCCGCACACAGGAGGCAATGGATACTTCCCAGCCGCTGTCCCAAATGCTACAACTAATGTCTCTGCCTCAGTGCCCCTAAGGTGCTCAGCTCCACTGTCCACTGAGCAACCAGGCTGACCCTTCACAGGGAAAACCCCTCCATGGCTCCTTCCTGTCATCATCAAGATGGATCCCAATGGCCGACTTGACTCGAAGGATCAGACCCAGGCCACCCTCGCTTCCACCACACAGAACTTTCACAGAAGGACAGGGCCCTGCCCACCCCCTCTAGCTTCCTCTCTTTACCTCTGACTTCAACCACACTGAGATGGTCACTGTGTGACTTCAGCCTAACTACCTAACGTTTGTGAGCCTCATTCTCACCTCCACACCCTTCCCTCAGGTCACGGTGAGGGTTAAAGAAGGTAGTGCCCAGAGTTTAGAAAGTGCTCAGGGAACCCAGGACGGGGTGACCATGGTGATGACAGTGATGATCATATTGGTGGTACCAATAAACAGTGGTAATGACAACAGTCATCAATGACACCAATGGGGACAGTGATGGCCGTGGTGCATGTGACAATGACAATGTTTCACAAAGTGGCCATGTTGGTAATAATGCCACTTCCTCAAGGAAGCCTTTCTTGATTGTACATATGACTGACTCTGGTTTCTCTTTCTCCAGCTCCCCAGTACCTGTCTGAGTTCCTCCTGGGGCACCTGTCCCCCTACACTGTCATTGCTGGCATGTGTTCCCCTCTCGACTGGATTCCTTTGAGGACTGCAATGATCTCCACTATATTTTTATAATGTAGCATGTACACCAACATCAGACCAATGCTTAAGAAATAGTCATGAAGCCGGGCGGTGGTGGCACACACCTTTGATCCCAGCACTCGGGAGGCAGAGACAGGTGGATCTCTGTGAGTTCGAGGCCAGCCTGGTCTTACAAAGTGAGTCCCAGGACAGCCAGGACTACACAGAGAAACCCTGTCTTGAAAAAAACAAGTGTAGTTGGAGTTTTCCTATGTCCACCCAGCTCCTGCAGCCGCTCAGACCCAAGTAAACACACAGAGGCTTATATTACTTATAAACTGTATGCCTATGGCAGGCTTCTTGCTATCTAGTTCTTATATCTTAAATTAATCCATTTCTATAAATCTATACCTTGCCATGTGGCTCATGGCTTACCGGTATCCTTACATCTTGTTTCTCGTGGCGGCGGCAGCAGCTGGCAGCATCTCCTGACTCAGCCTTCCATTTCCCAGAATTCTCCTCTCTGCTTTTCCTGCCTATACTATACTTCCTGCCTGGCTACTGGCCAGTCAGCATTTTATTTATCCATCAATCAGTGCAACACATTCACAGCATACAGAAAGACATCTCCAGCAAAAGAGTCATATGTTGCTTAACCATAAGGGATGCATTTGAAGAATTACTTCATTAGTCAATGCACACACACCGGGAGGTACCTCAGCACACTAAGATGGTTGCATCATCACTAAATGATGCGACCTTCTGAGACCATCATGAGACACATGGCCCACGACCAACACATTATGGACTAACTGAGTGACTTAGTATTTATTTGTTAGGTTTTTTTTAATTTTATATTTTTTTTAATTTTATGTGTGTACTTGGCCTGCATGTATGTATGAGCACTATGTGTGGGCCTCGGGTCTGCAAAATCCAGAAGAGGGTAGCCTCAGGAACTGGAGTTACTGATTCTGAGTCACCACACAGGTGCTAGGAAACAAGCCCAAGTCTTCTGCAAGAGCAACAAGTACTCTTAACCACTGAGCCATCTCTCCAGGCCCCCTGTTTGTTAGTTTTTATTGATGGCATGACAGCTTGTCTGCCCTCACCTTCTTTCACTTGCATACACACACACACACACACAAAACTTCACAGAGGGGGAAAAAGTGATTTTCTGATGAATGGGATGCTACCTCATTTTTGTTTTTTGTTTGTTTGGTTGGTTTTTCGAGACAGGGTTTCTCTGTGTAGCTTTGGAGCCTGTCCTAGAACTCACTCTGTAGTCCAGGCTGGCCTCGAACTTACAGAGATCCACCTGTCTCTACCTCCCAAGTGCTGGGATTAAAGGCATGCGCCACCGCCGCCCGGCACTGCCTGATTTTTTTTATCCTGTGACCTTGCTGACTTAGCAGCAGGGGAAAGCGGGGACCGTACTTTGGCACTACTACTTCTGCAAGAGCCCTTCACTTCTTACAGAGACCTGGCTCGACACCCCATGGGCAGCAAGAGAGACAGCCAGGGAAGATAGGTTAGATGGGGAGAACTAGTGTACCCCATGTGTGTACCCGTGTGTATACCCCATGTGTGTACCCCCGTGTCCCAGTTAGAACACAAGCTCCCCGGATGGAGGCTTCGGCTGTTCCCTGCTCAATCTCCAGCACCCTGAGCATAGCCGACATACAGTATAGGCACTCAGAGTCTATTTGTTCGTTGGCTGACTGACAGCTACCATTGGAGGGCCCATCTCTGCCAGGCACCATGCAGAGTCCTTGCCTGGGTGTCACTGGGATAAGTATTTTAACTATTTCCACTATATAGATGAAAGCTCTGAGGCTTAGTGGAGGCAGGGTGTGGCTGAGGAACTGTTGGGGACCTGGGGACCTTGTACTGTAGAGGCAGGAACCAAGACTCTGTGACAAGAGCGGTTACCTGTCCTGACTACCCATTTCTCAGTTACTGGGACACACAGCCATGCAGGCAGGACACTCTACAGTCAGCTTCAGCCATGTGCTGAAGTGTGAGGTAATGGGAACCAGGCTGAAATGGTGCATGCTACTGCCACATTGCTCCCTGAAGGGAAACTGTTCTCCATTCCTTCCTCTTGCCTCCTCTGGCAGGCAAGAGTAAAGACCAGCCAATGGCAGATGAGCTTCTACCAGGAAGTTGAGGATCACATCCCAGAGGATGGGTGAACAGTAAGAAAAACAGGATCACTGCCTTCCTGAAGGATAGAGGGCCTGTCCTGGACGACATCATGGAACTCAGCTGCCTACTAATGGAGTTCACCTCCTACCTCTCTGCCACAGCGTCTGCTTCAGCCAGTGTGTTCTGGGGGTGCTAAGGCACAGTAATTAAGGTGCAGCTGACCCAGGCATCTGGCTTGGATTCCTTTCTGTGGTGTTCTGGTCAAGGCTTGTGGAGCTGAGCATTTCATCCCATTGCTCAGAGTGCCAGGGCTGCTCAGACAAACTGAAGCTAGAGAGGCCCCGAGTCAAGCCACACCACAAGCGGCAACGTCCAGAGGCCTCCCGGAGTGTGGCAGAGCAAAGGAGCAACTGAGCTTGGAATATTGCTCCCCAGATGGAAATCTGTGACATATCCCCACGCCCTCCGAGAACCATCCCAAAACAACGACTTGTTTCTAAAGTGGAATGGGGACAGTCTGGAGCTCGGCTTTCCCTCTCGCAAAATGACTAGACCAAACAGCTGTACTGAGTTTGGTTGTTGTTGCTGAAGTCTGTTTTGGTTTTTGTTTCTTTTATTGTTGTTGCTGTTTCCTTTCAAACCATCCCGTGCTTTTATGAAAACCTTCTCTCCCCAGCCCAATGTGTCTGTGGAGGCTGTGCATGTGTTTCTGTTAGGCAATACACCTGTTCCTAAAAGTTGGTAAGTCTTCATCACTACATTTATCCTTTTAGAAACGTACTCAGTGAGCTTGCTGCTTAAAGGAGTATTGCCAGAAAAGAACCATCATCCTGATTCCAGTGCTTCTAACCCTGGCTTCTGTGTCCTCACACCCAGAGGGTCTTTATGAGCAACCCAGTCATGTTTCGATGGGCTTCTCAAAGGACGGGGCCCAGAAGCACATGGAATCATTTCAGGCAGACCCATCTTCTGAGCACCATCCCAGGCAGGTATCCCTCGTGGACAAAAGGAATGCCAGAGTCTCAGAATCTAGACCCACAAAAGAGCAGGATGGAAAGCTGGCTTCCAGAACCTACCCACACCTATAAGAGCTATTTTACAAAAGCCTGCAGCCAATGTCCCCTCATGCTTCGTCATACCGAACTGGGCCCCATCCATTCCTACATCAGTTTCTGTAGGCAAGAAAAGGTTGTGTTGATCAATTATGTCACAGGGAACAGGACCCATCTTGACTGGAGTATACAATTCAATGAGACCTCTCCCAAAGCCAAGAGCAGGACATACAGGAAGAGGAGCGGGGACCGAATCCAACACCCTCTTCTGGCCTCTGATGGCACCATGCACACAAGCAGTACACAAATACACTGGCAGGCAAAACACTCACACACATAAAGTAAAATATAGAAACCTCAAAAAAATTAAAACAGTGTCAAATTGGGCTTGATGGTACATGCCACTGTGACCTAAAACCCTAGCGTTTGGGAAGTGAAGGCAGGGGGGATCGTGAAATTTGAGGGTTGAGGGGATTGTTTCTTTGCTTTCTTTGAGACAGGGTCTCACTAAACAGCTTATACTGACCTGGAACTTACTCTGTAGACCAGGCTGGCCTCAAACTCACAAAGATCCATCTGCCTCTGCCTCCCAAGTGCTGGGATTAAAGGACTGTGCCACTATACCCAGCTTGAAGATCATGAATTTAAGGCCAGCCTGGACTACCCAGGAAGACTCTGTCTCAAATAATAATAATCATAATAATATAAACATGAGTTGGGCACTTAGCTCAGTGGTAGAATGTTTACATACTCTAAGTTCTATCCCCAGCACTGAAAACACACATACACACACACACACACACACACACACACACACACACACACACACACACAATGTGAGCTGGGTGTGGTGGTATACATCTTGAGTCCAGCATTTGAGAGGCACAGACAGGCAGATCTCTGTAAGTTCTAGGCCAGCCTGGTCTACATAGTGAGTTCCAGGCCAGTCAAGGCTACATAGTGAGACCCTGTCTCAAAAACAAACAAACAAACAAACAAACAAAATAAAAACAGTATGGAAGGCGCCATCATTCCCATGAAAACTCAGCAGGGATGGCAACATGGAAGCATTGTCAGATGAAGCACAGAGGCAGGATCTAGAAAAGACTGGGGGGTTATAAAAGCAAACACAGAAGATTCCAGATGCAGGAACCTCTTGAGTTTTTTCCTAAGGAATCACTTCACTTTGAGAAAATAAACTGGATATGGGAGAGACAGCACAGACCCTGGTCACCAGACCCAAAGGTAAAGAAAAAGGTTGGCCCTGAAAAAAGGTTTAAAAAAAAAAAAAGCTTGACAAATGGGTATGCATTTCCAGGCCTGAAGTTAAAACTCAACATTCAAATGTTTACCTGACTGATTCAATTATGTAACCAGCTATTGCTTTCAACTGGGGGGGGGGCATAAAAGAGGTTCCCCTGGAGGCAGCTAGTCTGTGCATGCTCCAGCTTCCTGTCATTCGTAAGTCTGCCTTCATCAATGGTCCCCCCAAAAGGAGGAGATAGATTGAGAGAGGCAGGCCTGACTCCAGAGCTTGGCACCAACCCGTAGCCTTGCTTCCTCACTGTCACGTGCCCTGATTTAAATTGCCCCCGAGTTCTTCCACTGGAAACTTAATCCCCAAATTCGTGTGCTAATGGTGTGTGAAGGTGGTCCTTTGAGGTGTGATCGAAATTATATGAGGTTATGAGAGGAGAGGCATTATAGTGGCTTTAGAGGAGATGGGCATGCTTGCTTGCTGTGTCTTGCCATGGCGGGCTGCTTTCCACTGTGCTATAATGCAGTAAGAAGGTCTCCACCAGACTCCAAGCACATGCAGGCACCATGCTTTTAAACTTCCCGGGCTCCTAAGTATGAGCTAAAGCAGCGCCTATCTTGGGGCTGGGAATCCGGCTGAAGGGTACCTACCAAGTGGAGGGAGAGCCTGTTCTTTATAACTACCCAGCCTCCGGTATTTTCTTCCCAGCAACAGTAAACATGTTATGCCCACACCCTATAATAGTAAGTGTGGATCTGAAGGCATGAGGGTCTGGCAGGTAGAGAGCGAGCAGTGAGAAGAGTAACTGGAAGGTATCTGGCCTAGCTGAACCATGCTTGGGTATTGGCAATTCGAATGGAAAGCCACAAATGAGACATCACAAAGGGTTAATCAATAAACACTAGGCAATGGATTGATGTCAAATCAGACCAAGAGGGGACTCCTTGGTTTACGCTCGTGGGTATACGGAGAGAAGACCACGAAGGAAGTATATTTTGGTTAATGAGATGAAATTTCAAGGGTTCTAAGTTGAAAATGACCATGTTTAACCTTCCAAGAAAGTCTAGAATGTAGATGGATGGTTGGAACCACTCCCAGTGAATTGAGTCCCAGAGACTAAATGGAGGACTCCCTTCAAAAATCCCATTCCAGGAGTTAGAAAAGGCAGACCTACCAAGGAAGAGGAGAGCCGAGGCCTCAGCAGAGACCTGGAGAAAGGGGATGCTCCCCAAATCCCAGAGGAGAGAAGTTCAGAGCAGGAGGAGGGGCGGCAGGGCCGTGGATTAGAGGGGAAGGTCACCGGATTATCTCAGAGAAACAGTTTCAGCTGTGAACTGTAGGGAGACTGAGGATGGGTGGGGTGGAGCCCAGAAAACATGACTGCTCAGGGGACTATTCCTTCTAGAAGCCGTAAGAGCCAGAAGGTACTAGAGGAAGAAAAGGGTTCTCAAAAGGGGGTTGGGAGGATGCTTAGCTAGGCATGGAGCCTAAGGCAGGAGAATCATGAGTTCCAAGACAACCTGGGTTATGTGGGGAATTCTGTCTCAGAAAGAAGGCTCACAGTTGATACTACCTGTAAGGTCTGGGAAGAGAGGATCAACTTCATCTCACTGTGCAAGACATTTTTGAAGAGAAATGGGGGGGACCCCAAAATTGAGGAAGAAGATTACACTGTAGTCAGAGCAGAGTGGGAATGATACACCACCAGTCCCCGTCGCTCACCCTGTGAACCTGTGGTTCCACCGTCCTCTGGATCATCCTCCAGCCAGGTTCTATTCCCACAGCCCAGGAAGTGGATGAAGAAGACGCCCTTCCACCATGACCTCAGCCCTGAGCTGCACAAGGTCGAGAGCCCAAGCAGCATGGCGCTTCCGACCCTGCTTTCTGTCGGAGCACTCCCCTCCCAGAACCCATGAATGGGTTGTAGGAAGTACTAGAACCAGAGAAGTCACCAGAAGCATTCCTCTGTGCTCCATTCTTTCCCACCTGGATTTGTCAAAGACCCCCTAAACCAGTTCCTGTGGACCCCAAAGAAAGATTCAACATAAGACATGGCTAGAATTTAAACCTACCAATGTCACTGGAGCAAACCAGGTGGGTTTTGTCTATCTGACTGCTTCTAAACACCCAGAATAGTGTATTTGTGCAATCCTCTGAACTACAGTTTCTTCATCTGCAAAAGGTGGGAGCCTGGCTCATTGTCTCTGAAGTTCCTGCTAGCCCAGGGATGATGTCATTCCCAGACACTCCAGTCCGTGCTATGTGTGCTCAGGCTTAGGCTCTAGGAAGAGTAGGAAGTAGCCACTGCTCTGATTTTGGGGACCAGGGCAGGAATGATGCTGATACAGAATGGATGGATTGCTCAATACACACTCCAACTCAGCTCTTGCTCCTTATATATGGCTAAAAATTAGGACCTGGCTACATTTTGTTCTAATGGTATGACTACTAGTGGATTTCTTGAATTTACCCTGGATCGTGGTAACCTTATTGCCCCCACACTGCATTCCCAACACTTGAGGTTTTTACTCAAAGGAACGTATGGCTATGGAATGTTCTGGCTTGTTAAAAAGTCAGTTCTCCATGCCCACTGTGGTCAGGTCTAGTTGTGTGCTCCACAGGATCTCCTTAAGAGGCATCGTAGCACAATGGCCAGGGCCATAGACTTTAGCCAATGAGCCAAGTCTCATCTTATTTTCATAACAACCTTGTCAGCTTCCAAGCTGGGAATAACTCTCTGCATTTCCCAGGACAAGGAGGCTCCCAAAGCCGACAGGATTTGCTCGGAGTGCCAAACTGAGCTGATGGTATGGTATGAATGGAAACCAAGTCTTCTGACTCCGCCCACTGCCCCACCTCCGCTATCCTGTTGCTCCTGGCCGCCCTCCCTTTCACCTCTTCCATTTATCTGAACTCCTGTTCTCCTGGGCTGGGTCCTCAAAAAACACGTAGCCCCAACCTTGTCCCTCCTTCTGGCCAAAACCTACATTGTTATTTCCATTTCTTTTCTGTCTTTTGGATCTTTACGCTTCCAACAAGAGATGTGGAGGGGGTTGTCTGGACTTTGGAGACACTGTACCTCCAGCCATTGTCTATCCCTTCCTCTTCTGGTCTTGGTTAATTCCAAGATGTCCCACACAGGGAAGAACTGGAGAACACAGCCGGGAAGACACCCACCGGACTTTACAACCATACCTTCCACAGAAAAGAGCAATGAACAGAGAGAGAGGTGCTGTGTGGTCAAAGCTTCATCTTCAAAGCGCAGCCCCTCCCTCCAACTGCTGCGCGGCGTGGATGACATAACACTGGTGACTCTAAACCGGGAGCCAAGACGCTCCAAACAGACATCCCAGCTCAGAAAAGTGAGGACAGTCTCCACTGGCTATCCTCAGAAAGAAAAGGTACAAGGGAAGCCAACGAGCCAAAGTGCATGTGACAGATGGAACCCAGACACAGGACAGGGGCTCTCAGGGACACCCCACCCTGGTTGGTGGCAGGTGAGTGATACACAGGAGGTGATTATCAAAAATCAGGTCACAATAAGAGTGCAGAGTGTGCTGCAGACTCATCCTGGGCAACCAGGCCCAACGACAACAAGGTGGGGCTGACTCGTTAACGAGCCAGATCATAACAAGCCACTTCCACACCTAGGCAATCCTCCAGGGAAGAACCTCGCGTGTTGGGAAGGCAGAGTGAGGACTGCTCACCGACCCCAACAGAGCCATTGCGGCCCCACAGTGTTCCTGAGACTTGTTTTGGGGAGCTGCCTTCAGGGACTTCTGAACATTCCAGATGGTGGCTGCTCTTGGGCCCTGGACCTGAACAGGACTTTAACATCCAGCTTCAACCCTTGGGTGTCAAATCTGGTGAGCAGGCTCTGGGATCAGGCTTTGGGTGATGTTGCTTTTGGATTAAAATGAACTGTGGCTATAAAGTAACAAGACCTGCTTTCCCCGGGGAGCTGGTAAAATAGTTCTCCAGGCCAGTGGAAGAAGGGTTTCCGCTCCCAAGGTGGCTATGAACATGGATAAGATGCTCATCTGGACCTATCCATTTTGGGTCTGTCTTGTGAAAAACAAACAAACAAAAAAAGTCGGCTCCATCCTTCACAGTCACACCTCTTAAGCCAACAGCTCATGAACTTGGGAGTTGTTTTTCCAACGGCAGGGATGACTTTCCACTGATGTGCACGCTCGCTCAGCCGCTCCACGGCTCTGCCTTGCAGGGATGACACACATTTTCGAGAAGGCTGGCCAGGTGAGGAGTTCAGCCCAAGGCCAAGTGCAGAAAGATGCTCTGTGACCCTTGATGAGAATGAGTCACGGTGCTGAGCTCCAAGCGGAGCTGGCCACGTCCCATCCCCAAACCCTCAGAAATATGCACTTGCTGAACTTTTCATAAGAAGCTACCCCGCCGCCACCGCCACCGCCGCCGCCATCAAGTCTCCTTCACTACGCCCATTAAGTTCCAAATGCAAGCGACCAACTCCACAGCCTGCTCAGATGTTCACCTCACCATGTCGTGAGCACCTGCTCTTGCTACAGGCAGTCAGGTCCCTCTATCTTTACTCACAGGTCCTAGCCTCCTGGGATGCACACTATCCCCCCACAATAGCTCAGGGTGCTGGGTCAGTGGCAGCAGCAAGAACAGCGTTATCTTTTGGGTCCTGTTTCTCAGGAATATTACTATTTCGTGTTCCCCTTTGCAAAACTGGCCCAAAAGGAGGGGAAACGTCAGACCCACGGTACCCACTGTGAGGACCTCCACAGGATGCCCTTGTATCAAAGAGAAAGCCACAATGACAGCCAGTACTTTCCAAACCAGACACCGCCCAGGCCAACAACTGTTTTCTAGGAGGTAAAACCTGGATTATTGGGTATACTTCCCAGAGTCTCTCCAAGAAGTGGACTTTGGGGAAAAATGTATACCCAGAGGTCATGGAGTAGAAGCTCCATGGAGCTAAGTATACAGGAGATAAAGTCTGATGCTGGATGATCGGCAGGGTCCTCTCAAGCCCTAACACACCATGAGCCCAGGCCATCTGATGATAAAGGGAAGATGCCTGCCCCAGCTACCTCTGCGGTCAGTAAAAGTTAAGGTTCAATTGCAGACTCTTCTGGTAGGAAAGCTGTCCTTAAATTCATACTGTGACTCCATGAATTCCCAGGTTAGGAGGTGATAGAGAACCCCCTAGGGTATTTATTTAGAGTTCAGTTCCCCCACCCTCCACGACTCATCCTTCAGGTTCATCTCCCTGAATCTTTTGCCCTCCACTGTCATCCCCAGGTCTGAGTCTCACCTCCCATCCCCCAAGACCCTGCCACTCGGGAGACAGGTGTCTAGGGCACAGGTGGGTGACCCAAGGCCTCAGAGTCACTGCTGGCAAACACAGCCCCCATGTGTGGTTACCCCGGCTCTCTTGGCCTCTGCTGTGCGGAGCTCCAGGCAGCTGCCAGCCTGCTTTCAATATCCGCTCGCCCCTCACTGGCCTACCAGCCAGACAGTCCCCTCCCCAGCCCCTTTCTCTTTGAAGAAAAGTGATTTAATTTCATGAGACTTTAGGGTAATCATGTTATGATCTTCAACATTAACCAGAACCAACTCCCTGCTACAGGAGGGTGGGGAAGGGAAAAGCAGGCTGGCTCATTGGTGATTGCCAGAAAAGACAGGGGAGAAAATCACAGCTGCTTTGCTGGTCCTCTGATGAGGATGGGCCTCTGCCAGAGAGGGAGCCCCTGTGCCAAGGTTTCTGGGAACAAGGAAGTTGGGCTTGGCAGGACCTCTATTCTACAGGTTAATCTGCTGTTCTGAGGGAAATACTGGTTCTCATTCTTCAGCCCACCTTGTCTGCCCCCTCCCCCCCCCACTCCACCTCCCACTCGCTTCCCACCAGCTGCACGCACCCACTAGGGTACCTGTCCATCCTCCTCTGTCAGAGCTCAGGGGCCTCCCCACCTCCTCTCCAAGGTCCCGGATGAAGAGCTGCTGTGGAGACCAGGTCAAGCAGCCTCTTTGATGATCGCTCAGTTTCTGCAGCCCCCGCCCACTTCTCAAAGCTTTTTAGACAATCAGATGAAACTGGCTGAGAAGACTGGGTGAAGGAAAGGGAAGAATAAATGAGGGGAGTGTTGGGAGACTTTAAAAAAGAAAAAGAAAAGAGAGTAGTTCAGGACCACAAGCCCAGAATAGTGCATCTAAAGGTTAGCTGGAGCCAGGGAGGAATTCTCACGAACAATGGTCCTTCTTGGCAGACAGTTCAAGGGTGTGGTGTACACTTGAAAAAACAGCAAATAACCCAGGCTCCAGGGCCACCAGGGCGGGTGCTGGCATGAAGCTGGAAAGGCAGGGTGAGGGACTACACAGGGACCCCAAGAAAATGATGGCTTACACAGGGAAGGTACTCCCTGTGAAGCTCTGGCCTCAGAAGGATTTGGCCAGTCCTCAGCTATGAGGAGGGCAAAGCTGTTTCCCAGTCCAGATTCCTCCCCATCTCACAGGCCTGCCTGTTTTCTCAGATGCCCTAAAGGCTCGCAGCTCCTCCTACCCAGCCGTGCAGGAAGCTGATCCTGCACCATGTACAGGGGCTGGAACACATAGGTACCACGGTACCTTAGAAGGCAGCTTCTCATGCTCTCATCCCCTGGCCAAACCCCAGCATCCATTCAAATCTCAAGCTGGGACTCAAGAGTGCCCAGGGGAATCCAGGAGGGAAACAGATTCTGAATGTGATCTTTAATCCATTTCTAAGGCATAGGGAAAACACTATGTGGCATTAGCCAAAGTATGGCATTATTCTCCTTATTCCCAGCCTCCATTCAAGGCTATGGCTGAAAGGCTTATGGATGGTTTCTGCACTGCTCTGGGCAGGCAGGTTGGGTATATTAGTTATTGGAAGCTGTACAACCTACCCAAAGTTTGTATGAACCAGTCCGAGACTTAGAAACTGTAATTCCTTTTAGTACACTGTTTTTCTCTGCAAACATGTCTTGTGGGATTCTTTTAAAGTCATATTTTTTTAAATAAAAAAATTTAATTTAAGATAAAGGTCAAACAATGTCGAATGAAGGGATTACAGAGTCTAATTACTAAGAATGTGAAGAACTATCATTAGATTAGGAAAGTGATCAAAACAGGCTTAGAGCAAGCCTTGGACCGTGTCGGGGCTTAACATGGTGGTTCCGGGGACTGCCTTCGGATGCCTGAGAAATTCTAAAGAAATTCACTCCGTCCCAGAGTATCCGTGCTCAGTCCACCATGGCGTATCAAAAATGGATCTGTGTCCCCAGAGATCTCAAGCAGGTTCCCTCAAATAACTGAAGGAGGCAAGAGAGAGCTGGGCTCTCCACAGCATAGCCTTCAGTGGCTATTCTCTGCATCTGGAAAGTTCTCAGAGTAAGGGAGGAATGCGTGAGGGAAGAGTCAGGGCCACAGAAAGGCCTGGTGGAACCAACAGAGCAGGAGGTGACAGTGGATAGGGACAGCATGAGGCAAAGTAGCTACGCCAAAAATTTTGGTAGGATCAAACTAGGGATCAGCTGCCATACTCAACAAACGGGTAGTTTTCCAGCTTAAAGAACAGCTCCCTTTAAAAGGGGCTGGGGATGGGACAAAGGGGCAAACTCAAGGCCCTGGACACTCTCTCCAACAACATGCACACACACACACACACACACACACACACACACACACACACACACACACGAATAAATAAACAAACAAACACTAAACTGAATCCCAAATCAGTGGCAGCTTAGCTCTGTAACACTGGGATGAGGAGGCAGGAGATGAGTTCTAACTTCCTCTTTCCATCACATTTTACATGAAAACTAACACACAGGGTTAACATATATCACACTCACTGAGTCCCTGCTGCTCCGGGCACTTGAATGCTACCTCAGATACCAGCCATCACAAGATTGCATAATAATATAATGATAAGTCATTCCCAATAGCTAGGAGAAACTGAGTCACAGAGTGGCTGAGACACTTGCCCAGAGTCACACAGTTAAATAAAGATGAAGGAGTACTGGGGCTTCAACACAGGCTGGGGTACAGGGCTAACCTTTGACCCCACCAGACTTTAGAGCCTCCTCAGAGGAAGGGTGCTTAGTACCCCTGACTCACCTCCCACCCTGGGGGATGGTTTCATCTGACTTGTGGATGGTTTGTTTGTCTGTAGCACCACACCAGGTCTTGCTACAATCACTCAGAGAGGTGAAGGTAGGACACAGCAGGCTATAAGATATTAAAAGTTCAAATCTTTGGCTAAATAAATGGAGGCCTATCTTGCCATCCCTTTCCTTGGAAGCACCTGGGAATCAGCAAGTCTCCTGGTTTTCATATATTCTTTGTGTGTGTGTGTGTGTGTGTGTGTGTGTGTGTGTGTGTGTGTGTGTATGTGTGTGTGTGTGTGAGAGAGAGAGTGTGTGCGCGCGCGCACGCGCACATGCCTGCTTGTCTATATGTGCATCAGGCATCTGAGGAGGCCAGAAGAAGGTGTCAGAACCCCTGGACCTGGAATTACAGGCTATGTGAGCTGCCCGATGTGGGTGGCTGGGAACCAAACCCGGGTTCTCTGCCAAAGCACCAGTACTCTTCACCACTGAGCCATCTCTCAAGCCTCAATCTTCGTGTTCTTATTTCAAGTTGCTCTTCTTGTTTTGTTTGCTTGCTTGCTTGCTTGTTTGTTTGTTTGCTTGCTTGCTTGCTTGCTTGCTTGTTTGTTTGTTTTGATAGATTCCGCCCTCAAATCCCAGTAGGGGACAAGAGGCATTGGATCTATGGACTATAGACAGGACCAGGCCTCCGAGGTGAAGTCTGTGGGAAGTAGAAGGGAGGAGGACGTTGAGAATTCAAACGCCTCGGAAAGGAAATGACCTCGCTGGCTCCACTGTTTTGTTTATAACACAGTGAAAGTGATTAATCCACAGCCACCAAAATAGCCTGTGCGCAGAGACTGTTGAGGTTTCCTAATTACGAAATCGGAAGGAGAAAAAGTGTTCCTTCTTCTGCTTTAGAATAACCAGAAGCAAATAAAGTGGGAATTAAACTAATCATTACAGAAGACCGAAAAGAAATGTCCTTGAAACTTAATTTCCATTCACTTTTTTTTTAATTCCCATAACTATAAAGTAGTAGAAGAGACCTTTCCAATGTTTTAATAGGAAAATCCCTGGGAGGGGAAGTGAGATGTTGGTGCCTAAGTGGTTCCAACTCAATAGCTGAGAAAAGTGCTTTCGCAGGCCCCTGTCCCACGGGATTGTAAAACCCGTGCACACATCCCCCAGGGACAGAGTAGCCACACAGGCTGGAGGAAGCCGCTGGAAAGCCAGAAGCTATTTGCAAGGAGAAGAAAATTCAGCTTCCGACTTTGGAGCACAGATGGGTTATTCATGTAAGCATGGAGGGCTAGAAAAGTGGCCGGAGTCTAAGGTATAGCCACAAGGAGGGCAAGTGGTCCATCTATCCCGCTGACATGTGGCTTGGAGACCAGCCACTCTCTTCTCAGGTCCCCTCTGGAAATCTGAGGGTAATGTACAGTTCCTTCCCAAAGATCAGAAATGAAAGAAAGCCTATAAAAAGAGAACACAGCCTGACCCTCAAGTCATACCAAAGAAGAACAAACCATTTTCAACTTGTCTATTTACTCACTCACACAATTAATAAACATTTATGAAGTGTCTCCAATGAGCTGCAAGTCCTGGGAGGCACTGAGGAATCGTGACATGGTCCGAGCTCCAGGGGGGAGCAACTGGGTGCCTTCAGTACCTGAGCAATAAGATGGCTTGGATCTTGGCACCAAGTCTGGAGTCTCAGCTCCCATCTCACTGGTAAGGGACCAACAGACAGAGATGCCTTGAGGAACTCTAGGCCCAGGCCCTTGGGCAGCACTCACTTAAAAGGGGGGAGGCTGATAATGGGTGGCTGGAGACAGACCAAGAAGAGTCTTAACTTCCAAGCCAAAGAACTTGGGCTTGACCCTGTAAGAGTCAGAATCATAAAGATGGTGGTAGTGCATATACATAATGGGTGTGCAGATGGATGCATCTAGAATGTATTTAAAGAAAATGTTCCTGGGGCTCAGCAGTTAAGGGCTCTGGCTGCTCTTCCAGAGGACTTGGGTTCAAGTTCCAGCACCCACCTGGCAGCTCACAACTGTCTGTAACTCCAGTTCCAGAGGATCTGATACCCTTATACAGACAGACATGCAGGCAAAACACCAATGCACATAAAATAAAAATAATAAAGAAAAAAAGAAAGAAAAGGCACCTTATCCCACCGACACATGCTTTTAGCACAATGAAAACTGTTATCTCATGGTGGCAGAGGTGCAAAGAAACTAAGATGCAAAATATTCAGCATCCTTCTGTGTCTCTCTCTAAAACTCAATATGCATTACTTCCTCACACACAATTCTTCTTCTTTTTCAAAGGCGCGGTTTTTCTGTGTAGTCTTGGCTGTCCTGGAACTCTGTAGAACTCCGTAGACCAGGCTGGGATTAAAGGTGTGCGTCACTACCGCCCAGCTTCAGTTCTACTTAGCAACCTGAATGGTCATTATCATGAGCACATCCCCACCATCCATGCCATCTCAACACTACTTTGGCCATCCGTGGGCTCAGGTCTTCCATTCTACACATCTGTTACAGAGATCTATATACTGTTGTTTTACACATACAGAAAGCAACCAACACAAGACGCTCCACACTGGAGCATCCATTCTTCCACATTCTCCTACATGCTCCACTCTTTGCTGAGTTTAAACCTTCCTCTAGATACTTGAGTATACTTGCAGCTGAAGGTGCATCCTAGCAGAGACTCTAGGATTAGCAAAAGGATGAATAAAGAGCGTGTGCCTTCATGGTCAGTTCTGATCATCATAATCATTTGTATAAAGTAAGTTTTCCTAGCAATTAGTGGTACCTCACTCTGAATTCCCAGCACTCAGGAAGCCAAAGGCGAGAGAATTGTCATGAGCTCCAGGCCAGTCTGGAGTCCTGTCTCAAATAAATAAATAAAGCTTTCCTGCTTTTCTTTGAATTCACAATAAAAGGTAAAATAATGACCACACACACACACACACACACACACACACACACACACACACACACACTGCCCTTATACTTGCACACATGAGCAAGTGTCAGGGACAGGAGGATCCCTGAAGCCCTCTGGCTAGCTTATCTTTCTGAGAGTCAGTTCAGCTGCAGGTTCAGTGAGAGATCCTGTCTCCAAAAACAAGGTGGAAGGCTGGGAATGAGAGCATACACCTTTAATCCCAGGCTCTCTTTGCGTGTGAGGCCAGCCAGTCTAGTGTATATCAAGTTCCAAGCCAGCTAGGGTTACATGGAGATCCTGTCAATAAACAAACAAACATGGAGCTCATTAGAGGAAGACACCCTGTGTTAACCCTGGGCCTCCTCAAGCACGGCGTACATGCACCTGAACACACATACATATACTTGAACATGTAGTGTACACACACACACACACACACACAAAGGGCTATGAATAAATAGAGCTGGTGTGGGGTCAGGGGAGGCCTGCCTAAGTGAGCCATTTGAATCAAAGCCTAAGGAACAGGAAAGAACCAGCCACAGAAAGGAAGGAGAGGCACAGGCAGGAGCTCGGGGAGAACAGGAGAGCAGTGTGGCAGGACAGGAGCAGGGGCAGGGACAGATGCTACTGTTTTCATCACAGTGTAGCCCTGTCTTCTGGAAATGGACCAAACCAGGGTGCGGGTGGACACAGGACGCCAGGGAGGGCCCCCACAGTGGTCCAGGTGAACAGTGATGGCGGTAGTTTGAGAGACATGAAACAGACCGAGTACCAGAGTACTAATCAGACTCGGGAGTGAGCTGATGGGAGGTGGGGGTGGGATTTAACTGATTCTCCTCACGCTGGTCTGGGCAGCTTGAGGTGCTCATTAGACAGACAGACATCCAAGTGGAGTTGAGAAGTAGTGACTGGTGGGGTCTGGCCCAAGTGAGAGGCTAGGACCAGATGTAAAACTGTGAGCCTTTGCAAGGCTTCGTTCACACCATGGGAAAAGCGTGGACTCGATGGCTACCGAGTGAAAGAGTCAAGAGAACCCTAGGGAGAGTCCTAACAGGTGGGGGCAGATAGAGGAGGGCCAGGCCACAGAGAAGGCTGTGGAGGAGGCAGATAAATGAATGGCTGGTAGACGAATGGGTAGATATAAGGGCAGATGGCTAGATGGGGAGATGGATGAATAGACAGGTGGGTGGGATGGATGGATGGATGCATGCATGGATGGATGGATGGATGGATGGATGGATGGAAGAGATGGATACATGGGGAGATGGATGGATGGGTGGGTGGACAGAGAAATAGACAGAAAAAATTATGAGACCTAGACAGGAAAAATATTCCTTGCAGGTTAAGAGTTCTGTTTGCAGTTAAGAATAAGTTATTCAGCTGGGTGGTGGTGGTACACGCCTTTAATCCCAGCACTCAGGAGGCAGAGGCAGGTGGATGTCTGTTAGTTGGAGGCCAGCCTGGTCTACAAAGCGAGTTCCTGGACAGCCAGGGCTGTTACACAAAGAAATCCTGTCTCGAAAAAGAGAGAGAGAGAGAGAGAGAGAGAGAGAGAGAGAGAGAGAGAGAGAGAGAGAGAGAGAGAGAAGGAAAGAAGTAAGGGAGAAGAGAGGGAGGGAGGGAGGGAGGGAGGGAGGGAGGGAGGGAGGGAGAGAGAGAGAAAGTTCCTGTTTGTCCTGTGTTTCTTTGACCCATCTGCTTGATCACATGTGGGTGGTGGTACGTACATGGGCAGAAAGTATTTCAGGATGTATGCTTGCCCCTGACTGGACCTGATGGGAAATGTGGTGAGTTGTAGGATTTGCCTTTTCAAAACCCTGCAAAATGTGACTTGTGGTCATAGCCTTGAGAACTGAGAGATGGACCTGACCAGAGTCCATCCTTCCTGACCAGTGTTTAATTAAAGCTTACTCCAAATTTGGCTTTAAATTGTGATAGTGGTCTTATTCTCAACCAATGGGATTAACAACACACAAGCACATAAGGATTTATATGCAAACAGCCCTAACGAACTGCTCCAATCAGCAAATAGGACCACTTACTCCATACACTCATATGGTCCATGTGGTTGACTGGTTTCCATATACCTAAAAGGTAACATAATCCTCTTTCCCTCTGCTCTAAGGTGAGAAATGAACTATGACTGACCTTGAGTGGCTAAGAAACAAAGAAGGGCCCCAGTGACTAGGATCTTCTCTACTTCTTAATGACTGAAGAAACAAACAGGACCCGGGACAAAGCCCAGCATGGAAACTGATCCAGATGGGTTTTCTTCATCCTCATACACATCTGGCTTGTCAATGGCTCTTTCCTCAAGGTATGTATTGGCCTGCTTTTGTTACTCTAACTAGCCTCTCATAGCTGAGTGTGGACTTTTGGAACAGGGACTAAATCTTGCCATCCCTCTAGACCAAAAAGAAATGCCATTTTGTGCTTATCGTGGCAAAAATACAGAGCTTTACAAGTGATACCTATAAAAAGATGAATGAAAGGCTAAGGGTGTAGTTCAGTAGCAGAGCACTCCCCTAGCAAGTACAAGGCCCTGGTTCCACCCCCCCGGCACTGAGGGTAGAGGCGGGAAGCAATGGTACTGGCAGTTTCATATCTGGGACAGGATTTCTCAGTGAAATGTAAGTAGTCAAGATGTGCTTTCAGATTCCACATAGGCTTATAACAATCCTGGAAACCTTTGCTATAATCCTGTTCTTTTCTTTCTTTTTTTTTTTGAACATAAGGACATGCTAGTGAATGCTGTTAAATTTCTACTACAACTGACACTGTCACACCTTCAGATGCACTGAGTGTCAGCTCGCCCCATCTCATGATCCATGAAATGTAGTAACCCTGGAGTGCAATTTTATGTGCTATTTTCCCGAGCTTTCTCTTGAAAAGCAGGTGACTTCTTGGATAGCAGCAATTTACCTTTCACGCCGGGTAATCATCGAGGTGCCTGATTGCCCTGAATAACATTCCCAGCTGTCAGAATACTTCAAGATTGAGAATTAGCATTTCAAAACCCTTTCAAATGAGGGTAGGAGGGCTCGCTCCCTTCCCGGAAGGTTCCCCAGGCTGCGGAGAGGCACGTGTTAAGTGCACACCTGGGGAAGCCAGATTTCAGCAGCAGACTATTAGGCAGGGGTCTCAAACAATGTGTCCAAAGCCTGAGAAGCAGCCCGGCTCCATAATCATATGACCTAAAACTTCCAGGAAGGGTCTAAGTTCAAACATTTTGCCCAGAGTCCCCAAACTCATCATGGCATCTGGGAGATACCGAATTGTTGGGTTCAACACAGAAACAACATTCTTCTAGATCGCTGCTCCAGCCAGGAAGAAGTATAAAAGTCTTTCGTTGGGCCATGACCTCTCATTTGGAGTTGGGACAACTTCATTCCAAGAAAAGCCTGGGGTTATCAAAATACAAAGCCAACTTCAAAAGTTCTTTGTGAACAGTCAGTATCAGGGCCTAAAACTCAGCTGAGATGCAAGATTGATGAAGGAACAAAACCACCGGACTTACCGCTCTCATAGCCGTGTGCCACAGCCACTGTGTACCACCTCTCTGCCAGACCACAAGGTGGTTCTGGATCCCTACTGATGAGCCACCAGGGAAACTGTTAGGCATGGAAATTCTGGGGCCCTGCCCCAGACTGAATCTCTACAAAAGGGATCAGCAATCTACACCTCTGGTGAACCACTTGCCTAGACACAGTGGACATGCCCTACCTGCCTGCCATCTGTCCTAACACTCCTGCTCCATCCTCCAGACCCCATGCCTAACTTCTAGCTAAAGTGTCTCCTGGATGAGTGTTCCCTAGAAAGACAAGCTTCACCATCCCCTTTGGGGGGACATCATTCATTCCATGTGCATGCCTAGAATCAGGTCCCTTCGTCACACCATGTTTCTCTTGCCACTCTAGTGCTCTACCATGAGAAAAGGTCTTGGGAATAGCACCTCCTGTACCTCTTCCGCCATTTCCACAGAGGAGATGTGGGCAATGCTGGGGGGACCAGAGTGTTCTACCATTCCAGAAGAACACAGCACAACAAAGCACGTGAATTGAGTCTTCTGTGGTGGGGTTATTTTTCTCCATTTTATCCTTCTTAAATCACATTTTCCCCCCTAAACCTTTGTTGGCTATTCCTTGTTATCTGCGTGGCTACTTACAGCATGGATAAATTATCTGGCATTCTGCTAAAAGTGTTATAACTTCCTGAACTGTCTACTGCCGGTGTCCTGAAGCTCACGGTTGGTATATTCATGAGGCAATTAATATGACCACCCTAGACTGTTGGTTTCCTTCTGTTATAGTCTTTAATCTTAAAATAATCTACACTAATAAAAATTGATGGTTTGTATCAATATGCACACACATATTGCATATATACACTGTGTGGCATATCCAGACTCTCCCCTCTCCATCCTTGAACGCTCACAGATATATTCATACCACCACATATAGCTTGGGAGTCAGACTTGCCCTCTGTGTTCTTTATTGAGATATTAATATGAGATCTTGGGGATAAATAAGAAATGAAATGTTATTGTTTGACAGTGTTGTATTGGTGTGTCAACTTAACAAGGGGTCAACTATCTGGGTTAGTTTGTCAACTGGACACATCTAGAGTCATCTGAGAAGAGGGAATCACAATTTAGAAAATGCCTCCATAAGACTCACTTGTAGGCAAGTCCGTGAGGTATTTTCTTAATGGGTGATTGACATGGGAGGGCCCAACCCACTGCGGGTGGTGCCAACCCCAGGCAGGTGGTTCTGAGTTGTGTAAGAAAGCAGGCTGAGCAAGCCATGAGGAGCAAGCCAGTAAAATAGCACTACTCAGTGGTGCCTCTCCATCAGTTCCTGCCTCTAGGTTCCTTCCTTGCGTTTCTGCCCTGACTTCCCTCAGAAATGGAGTGTGACCTGTGAGTTGTAAAGATGAAATAAACTCTTTTCTCTCCATGTTGCTTTTGGTCATGGTGTGTTATCACAGCAATAGAAACCTAAGACATCCTCGAGGTCTTCTCATCTACACGAGTCCCGTCTAAGTCAGTGTAAAATGTGTCTAGCATGAAGATTACCATTTAAGAAATAGATTCAGTGGCATTTAGGATATTCACAATATCCCACAACTACCACTTCTGTCCAGAACATGTTCATCCCTCACCAAGAATAACTTGTGCCCATTTTCCTCTTCCTCTGATCCCTGGCAACCACTCATTTTTGCCTGTTCTGGACATTTCACATAAATATATATATTCACAGGTGTTATCTTTTGTGCTGGTTTCATTGCTTGGTGTAGTGTTTCTGTGGTTCATCCATGCTGTAGCTGGCTCATATTTTGCTGTGGATACATTACCTTTTCCTTTTTTTTTCTTCTTTGGTAGACATTTGTTCCCACTTTTAGCTACTGTGAATAGTGTGGCACTAATGAACATTCTTGGGCAAGTTACTTGTTTTGCATTATTAGCTTTCAGTTCTCTGGGGGTATAAATCTAGGAGTGGAACTGCTGGATCAAATGACAATTCTATGTTTAATTTAGGTTTTTTGTTGTTGTTGTTGCTGCTGCTGTTGTTTGAGAAGTCTCTTGTAGCCCAGGCTAGCCTTTAACTTCTGACTCTCCTGCCTCTACCTCTTGAGTACTGGGATAACCCAGAGCTTCACGTAAGTTAGGCAAGCACCCTATCAGCTGAGCTATATCCCTAACTTGGTTTTTCTTTAACACCTTTATTTTATACAATTGACATTCTTATACATACATACAATAAACTTTGACTATGGTGGTTTTTTTAAGGACATATCTAAGCTCAATTCATACCTGTTCTGTTTTCCCCGGGGTTATTTGTGGGTAGAAATAACCCACAAAAAACCTCAGACAGCTTCGTAACAAACCCAGCATTGTGTGTGCATGAGTTCAGGCAATCTGGCCCCAAGATGTGGGCTCTTCAAAGGCTGTACCATCCATCTCATATCTGCTCCCCTCACACCTAAAGACTAACGCTAAGTGGGAGGCTTACTAATACCTGTGCCTGCTCCCAAATCAAAATGGTCAGACTCAGGAGAATTCATGATGGAAAACATTCAATCTCTTCAGCCTGCTGTCATTATTTCCAAATGTTTCCTTAAGGGTACCTTTTGAGGGTTTAAAAAAAAATCTCTTCCATGAACCAAGTATCTTACGTAAACCCTGATGCTTATAAAAATCCTGCAAGCAGATATGACTACCCCTTCTTATAGATAAGAAAAGTAAGGCAATGCTAACTCTTAACACTCAGCTACCTGGGGCCATTCAGGGCCAGAACAAGGGCCCTGCATCCTCCCATACACTACTGAATTCAATATAATACAAGGGGTAGGACAGGCGTGATGGTACACACCTTTAATACCAGTACTCAAGATGCAGAGACAGGAGGATCACTGTGAGTTAGAGGCCAGTCTGGTCTACATAGTGAGTGCCATGCCAGCCAGCGCTGCACAGTGAGATCTTGCCTCAGTGTTAATATTTACATGATTACTCGGGTCACTGAGAAAAGGCTGGAGTCTGTCTCGGGCACTCTGTACTAAAAGGCAGATAGGTAAAAAGTGCAGTTTTCAGTAAAGCCATTATTCAAAATGATGGAGATGCGATTCACGTTGCACTTAAGAGGCTGGTAGTGTGGATCAGTGGTAGGAACATGGCCAACAGGCATGAATTCCACCTTTAGCACAACTGCCGAATAAAGAGGCCTACACTTTGAGGAATCGGGTAGAACCTTCTGGAAAATAAATTTCCTTACATGGACTCTCATATCCGCTCCAATGTAGGTTAACAATTCAGTCTTCCCACTGGAGGTTTAGTGGAGATCTTGGAGAAACACGAATATGCAGAGACATTAGAAAAACAAGGAAGAAACCACAGCCAAGGGATTGCAGGATGGAAACACCAGAGAAGACAATGAAAACAGGCAGTGTTGGACATGCTGACCCGACAGTAAGGAGGATGGCCAAGAGGGAGCCCAGCCACGCCACTGCCCCTAGAAAGCAGATCACCAGGAAGAGCAGGAAGCACCCTGGGATAGCTAGCAAACAGACTTTGGGGTCACAGATCTGTGCGCAGTCAACCAGTTACAAGTAAAACATGATGGAGTTATCCCGGCAGATACTCCCACTGCCTACTGTTGATATGGTATATCTAGTGACGCCAAAAACTAGGCTGCAAGCCAGGCGGTGGTGGTGCATGCCTTTAATCCCAGTACACAGGAGGCAGAAGCATGCGGATCTCTGTGAGTTTGAGGCCAGCCTGGGCTACAGAGTGAGTTCCAGGAAAGGCGCAAAGCTACACAGAGAAACCCTGTCTCAACAAAACAAAACAAACAAACAAAAAAAACTAGGCTACATAAGTTGGTCTTGGGGAGCCTTGGGGTCCTTTGGTCATGTTAGGGGTGGACTAAGGGGAAGAGGTAGATAGCAGAGTCCCATGGAGGGGAGCAAGGAAGACACACTACAGGCCCGCCCCCTTCAATATCACCTTCAGCTGGAGCCGCTCTCTCAAGCTCTACCTGATTTCCCACTGTGTTTCCACATGAGAGTCAGGATGTAAAAATAATCCTGCAGCCAGGAGGCACTGGAAAGCCACGTGAGGCCAGAAGGCTGCCCGCACATTACCACAGAGGGGTCTCCGCCTTGCTGACTGGAGCGTGCAGCTCCCAACTGAACCCTCAGACATTCCTGGCATTCTCTTTACTCTTTCCTTCAGGTCTCCGGGTCTCTTCAACCTGGCACTGAACCCGTCCCCAAGCCGCTCCCTTTCCTTTTCAAAGGATGGCACACCCCTCCTCTGCCAACCCAGGCCAGAGCCCCCCTCTCCTGAACCTTCCGATTGGCTTCCTGCTGTCAGCCTGTGGACAACCCTCATCTGCACCCACTACCAGAGGTTTGTCCACACCGCTTACCCATCAACCGAAAGCTGAACGCATTCTCGCTGGACTCAGGGAATAGCTCAGGGCATGCTGACCCAGCTCTTACTCATTAGCCGCTCTATGGGACTCCAGTTCGCGTTTCTATAAGGAGACAACTGAGACTAGATACTTTTGAAAGGAAAGGGGTCTATTTAGATCACAGTTCTAGAGGTTCAATGTCCAAACAAGCCCCGTTGGCCTGGCCAGTTTGGCTTCTGGTAAGAAGGGCATCACTTCTCCAAACAGCACTCCAGAGAGAAGCTAGGATCCTGCAATCCCTTCTAAGGACACATATCCAAAAACCTAAGGACCTTCCATTGGTACCTTAAAGGTACCACCTCCCAGCACTGCCACATGGGGACCAAGTTTCCAATCCATGAATCTTGGGGGGACACAGCCAAACTATACCCAAGCCATAGCAAGCCTTCCGGGCTTTTCAAAGAGGAGAGTTACTCCTGAGTCCCCACCTAGGTGACCCCACTGTTTCATTTCTCTGGGACCCCTACTGTATCCAGTTAAACCCAAGTCACAAACTGAGACTCCACCCATTGTTCCTATTGCTCCTAAGCCATATAGGAGGTGTCCTGTACGGTACGGGGGACACTTAATAAAAAAATTTTAAAAACTTTAAAAAAAAAAAAAAAGCTTCTGGGGTGTGGACACACCCAGAGGAAGGGAAAGGTATAGGGCGAATCGGGCTACAGCTAGCTGCCATGGGTGTGAACACCCTTCCTATCACTTTCAGCAAAAGGCTCCCTTCCATCAATGCCAAGTCTTCCCTATGGGCCCTGGGCCCTCTGCACTCAACACATCTCAGAGGGTAGAGCATGGACAAGCTGGGCCAAATGCTCACATGCTACACTCCAGGGCCACAAACATGTTCCCAATGAGCCGAATTGACAGCCGTGTTCATCCTGGACAGTGGCCCACACCACGGCAGTGCCTACTTCAGCCTCAATTGTGTTGCTGTTTGGGGGGCTCTCTTTTGCCTCTGGGCTTTTCCCATTCTCTTACTTCTGTAAATCTTAGTCCATGGCTTGTTGTGTAGCTGGGTGGCTGGCCCCTGGAGTCCTTCTCCTTCTCTGGCTTCTAGATAGTTCTCTCCTCCCAGATTTCTCCTTCTATCTATTCTCTCTGCCTGCCAACCCTGCCTAGCCTTTCTCCTGCCTTGCTATTGGCCAGTTCTTTATTAGACCATCAGGTGTTTTACACCAGCACAGTAACACAGCGTCACAGAGTTAAACAAACGCAACATCAACAAAAGAAGCACACCTTGAAATACTCTACTACAGACTTGCTCTGAGCCATCCTCAGCTCAGCATCACACACTCCCCGCAGGGGTGGCCACTGTGAACAAAAGTTCCTGGAAGGCTGGTTAGCTGATTCTAATTGCAGTGATTGTCCAGAGTAGGAACTGTGCAGGTCCAAAACCTGATTGTAATTTACCCTGAGCTACCTTTAACCCCTTATTAGCCATTCCTTGCTCACCTCTATGCCTGACCTAACTTTAGGCAAAACTTTTTATTAGAGTTCCTTAACTTAGGAGACCACTAGTTTCCACCAACCAACAGGCTAAGAGTGTCATCAGACAGCATCTGTGACCTATAGCAGAGATTTCTCGGCTTCACTATAGGCCGCCTACCTGATGTTCCCACCGGTGTATTTGAAAAATGTCTTGATTTATGTCTTTCTTTGTTATATTAATATAAAACTTGACAGAACTATTACAGAGTTGTAACAAAATTTTAGGTGACCTGAACCTGTGTTCCAAGGCCATGGTCACTCATATTTGGCTCCAGAATAAACAGTTGTATTTTTGGCTTTGACACCAGCCTCCAGGTAGAACCAGTGGCATTGGGCCCGACCTGCAGGGCAGAATCTCAGATCATCCAACCCAGGGACCCTTGGCTGGCTTTTCCTTGCTTCCTGTTAATCTTTCAGCCACCATCTGACCTGAAAACCTCCAACAATTCTCCGCAGTTCTCAGAATCAAATCTTGGCTCCTCCTGGTGCCCACAGGATGGCAGCCCTGTCTCCTCTTTCCTCCCCACTCTACTGTTTCTCAGTGACAGCAAGCTCCTTCCCACCTCCAGACTCCCACACTCGTTCTTCTGACCTGGAAGATGCAGCCTCATGGGCAAGGCTATCTCTGTCATCCTCTGATCGCTGACATGAGCTCGCTCGCTCACTTCCTTCTTTCCTTCCTTCACACCTGTTCTCTACATGGAGCATAAACTCCACGATCATGGAGACCCTGCTCATCCACTGTCGTCGTGTTTGTACCTTCTGGTACCTCCAGGACATAGTGACTGAAGGTTGAGTGAATGAATGAATGAGTCAGCGAGTGAACGAAAGAATGAATGCAGCAAAGGGAGCAGAGTGGCTCCTCTCACATGGGCACCAGCAGGGGTCATCAAATCAACTGGCTGCCCTTAACCATGGGGCCTGAACCCGAGCTGACAGATCCACCCCGGGAGCCATTTGACCCCACCAGGAAGCTGCCAAGGCAGCATGTGTGCCCGATTCCCCTTTATCACAACAGATAAAACTTTACACCGCCCATTTAAATCACCATTGTCTGGCCATACCCTGTGGAAACTTTAGAACCAAAAATCCTTTCTACCCCTCATTTCTCCCCTTTGTGGCGATAGAAATGCTCCATTTAGCATCCCCAAAGATCCATTAGCATCCCAAAGCCCTGGTTGTGCTACCCTGCTGGAAACTTGTGTTCCTGATGGACGGCTGGGCTCTCCAGAGACACAGGAGCCGAACCCATCCCCTCCATGCCCAACACTTGGCATGGTGGCCCTCCTAGCTGGCCAAACTTGAGCTGCTCCCTCATTGCAGATACTTGGCATGTGTTCTTTCTCCAAGTCTTGTCCTTATAAACCCCACCACCACTTCCTATGGGCACCTGTTGAGAAGTACCGCATGGAACGTAGTTTTTCATCCCAAAGAAAGGCTTCCACCCCTCAATATGACAAGATGAACATCCCCATTACAGAACGAACAGGGAAATTAATCCTTCCTTCACACACCTTTCCCTTCACACTCTATCTCTGCTCAACAAGCAATCAGAAGCCATGATCCCAATGAAACAGGCTGGGCAAACCTGGGCAGGTGGCAGCTGGTCATGGTGTGGGCTCTCCTCATGCTCTAGAAAGGCCTACGTGACTACTCTGAAAAGTAATGTCTTAGCTCATCAGGAATCCACTCTGCATGTCCCATGGCTCTCAGTCAGGGGTTCACGACCCCTGTGGGGTCACATATCAGGTATTTGCATTGTGATTCATAACAGTAGCAAAATTACTGTCGTGAAGTAGCAACAAAATAATGTTATGGTTGGGGGTCAGCACAGCTGTATTAAAGGGTCACAGCACTAGGAACGTTGAGAAGCACTGGTCAAAATGACCATCTTGCTACCATCATCGGCCTACAGTCAGACAGAAAATCCCCTCAACACTGTTGCTAAGCTTTTTTTTTTTTTCTGGAAGAGGCAATTCCATTTACTGTCCACCCTTCACTCTCAACACACTGTGGTGTTCTCTTTTTCATGGTGACCTAACGTGTTGCATGCAGCCTAAAACAGCAGGTGCCCATTGGGTTCGCCGCCAAGCTAACATGAGGCTACTTAGTCGTTGGCTCTTCATACATCTGGTTATTTCATTGGTTAATAGCTTTCCTTCATCTCTGGTGAGCAATCTCTAGGCTGCCCAGGGGCTTTTTCATGATGTATTTGCCTGATGTATTATGTACTGAGCATCTGGTCTAGGAAAAGAGCTTTAAAAAACAGCCAGAAAACCTATATTCAAAAGCTGAAAAAAGTTTATCTATTTTGCCTTATTTAAAAATGCTTGATAATATATGGAGGGCTAGAGATTTATCACAATGATAAAGCACTTGCCTAGCGTGAGGCCTGACTTCTCAGAAATAGTGATACTATTTAGAATACTTGAAAACCACTATGAGGCCCGGTGTGGTGGTACACACCTTCAATCCCAGCACTCAGGAGGCAGAGGCAGGTGGATGTCTGTGAGATCAAGGCCAGTCTGATCTACAGAGTGAGTCCTAGCACAGCCAGAGCTACACAACGAGACCCTGTCAGAAAAAAAACAAAAACAAAAACAAGCCTGCTATGACAGAAGACCTTAAATGTTCTCACCACATCCAAAAATAATTATGTAAGGTAATGGATATGCTAATTACCTTGGCTGTAGTAATAATCACTGCACAGTATTTATCTCTCAAAATAACTTTTTTTATATCTTAAATATATACAATTTTTATTCATAATGTGTATCTCAGTAAAGCTTGGGGAAACATATATAATGGATCTCCTCAGTACTCCTGAGGCCCTCATTTTGTGATTCCCTGGGGTACCCCTCAGATGTGCACATGCATCGTGCAGAATGGTGAAGTGTGTGTGTGTGTGTGTGTGTGTGTGTGTGTAGAGCCTACGCACATCCCCCCACTACATGAAATCATAACTAGATTACATAGACCTAACACTATAAATGCTGCGCATATTTGGTACACTGTACTGTTTAGGGGACAATGACAAGAAAAAAAAAATCTCTGCATGCTCATTCTTCTTAAGTACATTCTGCTTAACATTTTCAGTCCTCAGCCAATTCATGTTTGGATTCAGTACCCACAGATAGAGAGGACAAAATGTATGTGCTTGTCAAAATGCCCCGTCGTATATGGTAAATATATGTAATTAATACATTTCAATGAAAGCTAGGGGAAGAGGAATCCGTCAAGAAAACCACTCCAGCACCAACACCCCCATTCTGCAAAGCAGGGAGAGGCTGTATCTAGGACAGGTGCAAGGACCGCCACCCCGGGCCTGCAGCCCAGGCTCTGTGGTCAGCAAAATCCGCACCCCAGGGGCTGGCTCCAATCTACCTCTGATGAAAGAGACCCAGGTCAGCCATGGAGCAGGTTTCTGGCAACCCGGAGTGGGGGCAGGAGAGCTCCCAGGATGGCCTGGGCTGTCTGTGAGCTCCGACAAGTTGAATTTCTGAACTCAAATGCCAAGCCAGGCCTGGCAATGGCCAGGTTGAGCCTTCCTTTGTGTCTAAAAACTTTTTGTTTGGAAGCCGGTGTAACGTTAAGCGGCCTGCCAAGCACAGGCTGTGAGAAAGCCTCTGGACCAGGCCACTTTCCCGAGGCCCCCCCAGTTCCCTCTGCCCTTGCCAGGATCACTGCAGCATCTCAATCCCAGGCAAAAATCCCACCTCTCCCAGGATGCACCTTTTCTCAGATACCAGGCCAGGATGTTAGGAGGGCTCCTTGCCAGGCTGAAACAGCACCAAAAAGAGAATTCATTCTCTCTCTCCAAGGAGAGGGGAACCGGGAACTGAGGCCAACAAGCTCCCTGAGTTCCTGGATGGCTGGGAAATGCTGGAAGTTACTTACCAAGCAACCGTATGCAGGTACTGAGTTTCAAATCACATCCCCACACTTCCTTTACCCCACCTCACGATGCCCTGACACAGACCTGATTTACTTTTATTTCTCTCTCTCTCTCTCTCTCTCTCTCTCTCTCTCTCTCTCTCTCTCTCTCTCTCTCTGTGTGTGTGTGTGTGTGTGTGTGTGTGTGTGTGTGTGTGTAACTGTATGCCACGTGTGATAATACCTACGGAGTCCAGAAGAAGGTCTCATCAGATCTCCTGGAGCCGGCATTATAGGCAATTGTGCCCAGCCTGACAGGGGTGCTGGGAGCCAAACTCTGGTCCTCTGGAAGAACAGCAAGAGCTCTTAACCACTGAGCCAACTCTTCGGCCCCTTATCTGTCCTTGATTTTGGTCAGGATGTTTCTTCTTTGTATTTCTCTGGCAGGTTATGGTATTGGGCATCTTCCCATGTACTTATTTGTCATTTATATATCTTCTTTAGAGAAGTACATAGGGCTTTTGTCTATTTATAACTTCCATTATCTTTTTAAGGACATTTCTAAATTTTATTTACATAGTCTTTATCTGAGTTGCAACTACTTTCTCCCATTCTGCAGGCTGCCTTGCATGCTCTTGACATTGTTGTTTAAAATACCAGTTTGTGGGGGCTGGAGAGATGGCTCAGAGGTTAAGAGCACTGGCTTCTCTTCCAGAGGTCCTGCATTCAATTCCCAGCAACCTCATGGTGGCTCACAACCACCTGTAATGAGATCTGGTGCCCTCTTCGGGCATACAGTCATACATGCAGGCAGAACACTGCATGTATAATAAATTTACTATAAGTCTTTACAAATACAGGTTTGGAATTTCAATAAAGTCCAAGGCAAGCTGTTGCTATCTTGTTTCCATATAGAACTTTTTATTCCAACAGACCATAGACTGATCTCTGAAAAATGTTCCAAGGATTTTATAACTACAGAAGCTATACTTTCAAAACTTACTAGTATTGCCAGGCATGGTGGCAGAGGTATGGTGGCACACGTCTTTAATCCCAGCACTCCAGAGGCAGAGGCAGATCTCTGTGAGCTAGAGGACAGCTTGGTCTAGAAAGCACATTCCAACAGCCAGGGCTACAGACAGAGACCCTGTTATAAATATACGTATAAGAGCATGAAGTGCTTTGGGACATTATCTCACTTTCAAGCATGGTCTGGGACTCAGACCTGGGCCTTGGGTATTCTAGGCAAGCAAGCATTCTACCACCAGCTTAGCCCTAGATTTTTTTTTTTAATTCTGTGCCAGCTCTGTACTTAGGTCTCCTTTTCATTCCAAATGGTATTTTTCTCTTCTTCTTTTTTTTTTTTCCTTTGACGACTCCTTCCCAGATATTTGTTTATTTTCATTACTCTTTCCAAACCACCCTCTTTTGGCTTTGGTTGGACCTCTCTGTTGAATAGTTGTTTTCTAGTTCATTGACTTCTGCCCTCATTTTTATCTCTTCCTCTTCCCTTCCCCCCCTCTTCTCTGTCTTATGCTGTTCGATTTTTTTCCCCTAATTTCTTAAATCAGATACTTAGCTCATTAACTTGCAGCCCTTTTCTTGCTTGTGCTTGGTGAAGCACACTCCTCTTTCGCAGCCCATCTTTCCTCCCATGAATTAATCACCCCTTGGCAAGAGGATGAGGAGAAACAGAGGCAGGCGTGGAATCGGCTCGTGCCGCAGGAAGCTGACTGTGGACACACTCTTCCGGGGAACCGAAAGCCCCAGGGACCAACCAGCACTTCCACAGCCAAGCCAAGCTAGCGGGGAGCATATTTCACTCCTGGCGGTGGCATCCCATGACGGTGAGTCCCGGTGGCTTCACCATCCTGTCCTTTGCAGACTGACTTCTAGCTGCCAGCCCAAAAGGCAATGGGACAGATGCTCATGTAATGCCAGGAGCGAGCCAAGGCAATGAACTCGGCCAGCTGTCGGTTCAGATGGCTCCGGCTTCGGCTTTAGCCCGGGAATCATCCTGTCTTCTTCTCTGGCTTCCAACCTTCTCTCCCAGTTCACTGCAGTCCTGGAAGCATGTAGCCGTGAATCTAAAAACCATCATGGTAGAATGAAAGAGCTAAAGGGGGCTGAGGAGCCATCGGCCCAACTACACCTCACCAGGGACCAGTCCTCTGGTCAGTCAGGCTACACGGGAGCTCACGGCAAAGCATGTCTTCGTGGTGCGGGCAGGGAAATAAACCAGCTTTGGGCTGGGGAGAAGCTTGGTGGCGGAGGACACACACACACACACACACACACACACACACACACACGAGTGTGAGTCCCCGGGCTCAATCCCCAGCAGCCCAGCCAGGTTTGCACAGGAGGCATTGGGCTTCGAACTCTTCCTTCGGGGACGACTCTGCGCTTTCCCTTTCTGGTAAAGGCTTTTGCACAGCTCTGAGTTTTTCAAAGGCCAAAAGATTCTGTCAACGAACTTCTTAAATACTGAGAGTTAGTGTACGTTGGAACCTTCCACTACAAGTGTTTTGGCCCTGGGCCACACAAAGAAAAGTTATAGACTGTGTGAAGAATACAATCACAGTATGACTGATTTAATCAACATACTGAACTGCTACACCAAATCCAGTTCTTCGGTTCCCATGGACACTGACAAAGTGATCATATATACTCATGAGATTATTCTGGGGGCGAAAAAAGCCTTCCAAGGGGCCAGAGAGGTGGCTCAGTGGTTAAGAGCGTGTGCTGCTCTTGCAGAGGGTCCAGGGTCAATTCCTAGCATATGGTGGCTTACAACTGCCTGTAGTCCAGTTTGGGGCTCTTATGCCTCTTCTAACCTCCATGGGAACCAGCACAAAAATCACACACACACACACACACACACACACACACACATACACACACACGCGCGCGCGCACATGCTGGCAAAACACCCATACACATCAAATACAATAAATAAATCTAAGAGAAATATGTATTTTTCAAACCTCCAAACCTGTTGGCGGACGCAGGTTAAGATGGTAAATTCGAGGCCAGCTTGGGCGATTTGGTGAGACTCTGTCCAAATAAAAGTGAAAAGGGGGACAGTATACAGCTCAACATATAATGCTTGTATGGTACATGTTCAGCCCTGTGTTCAAACCTCAGTTCCTCAGAACCAAAAAACGAAATATCTCTACCAGCTTCAATGAAACAAACTGGAACTGAGTGTAGTGATACACACTTGCAATTCCAGCAGAAACAGGAGGGTTGAGAGTTCAAGGCCAGACTAGAATACAGAGGCCCTATCTAAAATATATACATATATATACACACACATTATATATATAACAAAAAGAATATAAAAACTACAATGACATCATCTTTATAAAAAAAACAGTGTCAATAGGAACTACAAATGAACCAACATGTATACGTCTAAAACGGTCAAAGCCATGGCAAAAAGGAAAAGTCATTGTTTTAGATGTTTCACTGATAGACACAAATAAAAAAATAATATTAATTGAACTGAGAATTAAACCAAAATTAGGAGGACCACAAGTGGCCTAAGAAACAAATTAGCAAAGATAAAAAGAGTAGAGAATTAGAAAACAAAAACCTGCGTCCCAAAGTAAGTGGTCGGGCTGGCAAGATGGCGCCACAGGAAAAGGCACTTGCTGCCTAGCCTGATGACCCGAGTTCTGATCCCATGATCTACATGGTGGAAGCACAGCACCAGCTCCCCCACGCTGTCCTCTGACCTTCACAGGCACACTGGGGCATGCATGTGTGCACACTCACAAACAGAATCAATCCATCCATCACTGACTGTAGTAAAATTTGAAAAGTAGCAATGAGTAGCAGCCTAGAATTAGTGAGCATGTAAGGACACTGGCTCTGACAACAGACAGTCCTGTCTGAATTTCAGATCTAGGTTTTGGAGCTGTGTGACTTCAGACAAGTTCCAGGTCTTGACTACTCAACCATCTGTAACGTGGAAAAACACGACTGATTCGGAGTTGTAAAGATTTGTTGAATGGTGCGTTCCCAGGACTTAATTAGCACGGGGACTGAGCACAAAGGCATACTCTAGAGTGCGATCTGATGCCCCCACCCCACCCCCCCGTCACTACTCTCACACATGTCAAAAAAGCAAACAAACCCAGCAAAGAGTGAGAGTCAATGTTACTACTCGACCTTACATAGATGACAGAACCACATATGGAAATTTTTAATATATTTTTTGCGATGACTATATATAACTGTGCTTAAAAAATGAAAATCTGGGTAAGGATTATTTTCTTGGAAAATAAATGGCCAGATTTGACTCAAAGAGCAGTTGAAAATTCCTGAATCAACATTGAAGTATGGAATAAATTGAAATGGTTATCAAATAACTACTTCCAAAAATGGAAGGGCCCAGATGGGCTCACTCTACCAAACCGACCGGGACCAGCTGTTCCCGGGCCACTTACACTGTCAGAGGGCAGGGAAGAGTGGAAACTCCCTGCTTCGTTTCATAAAGTTAGACCAGCCTTGATACAGAGGCTGACAAAAAGGAAGTTCAGCTATTATCTCACTTTCAAATGCAGATCTAAAAATCCAAAACAAAATATTAGCAAAGCATAATACGATTTGAACTGGAGTAATTCAAACTCAGGCAATCACAAAACCACAGCAAGATGCCACTTCACGTCACCAGGATGGCCATGAAAAGATACACGGTGAGCAATGACGAACCGACATCCCCTAGGATGTGAGTGGGGATGTGGGACAGTGCAGCTGTGGGGAAATCAGTTCGGCTGTTCTTCAAAAAGCTGAGTTTTTTATGACCCGGAAATTCCACTCTTGGGTCCATAAAGAAATAAATACATGTGTGCTAGTTACCTTGCTGTTGCTGTGACAGAATATCCCGAGAAAAGCAACTTTGGGGAGGGAGGGTTTATCAGGGCTCGCAGTTTCAGAGGGGATAGAGCCTACTGTGGTAAGAAAGCATGGACACAGGAGTGTGACATCAGCAGAGATACAGTCCACTGTGGCAAGAAAGAGTGCACGCAGGAGTGAGACGCCAGAGGGAATACAGTCCACTGTGGCAAGGAAGCGTGGACACAGGAGTGTGACACCAGAGAGAATACAGTCCACTGTGGCAAGGAAGCGTGGACACAGGAGTGTGATGCCAGAGGGGATTCAGTCCACTGTGGCAAGAAAGCGTGGACACAGAGGAGTGTGACGCCAGCCTGCCCAGCACGGAGCCGTGGATCACACTTCATCCACACACAGGAAGCTCAAAAACTAAAGTTTCTCCGCCAAGGTTCCACCTTCTAAAGGTTCTGTAACATCCCCAAAAAGTGCCACCAACTGGGGACCAAGCATTCAAATCCGTGAACCTACAGGGGAGCTTTTCTCTTCTAGACCACAGCCACACAAATCCACACCAAAACTTCACACCCGTGTTTACAGCAGACAGCAGCATTCATTACTCATTACAACACAAATCTGAAAATCAACTCAAAAACGAATAAACAAAATTCTGTACATTATCCAGCCATTAAGAAGCAGGGAAAGAGGCTCAAAAAACCTACGTGTGGAGTATGAATTCTATCTCAGAAGTTAATTAACGCAATCCACTGGATTGGCAGTCAAAGCAGGAAACTCTAATTATTATTGATCCATCTCTATAAACAATTAATATTCTAGCTGAGAACAGTGGCACAAGCCTAGAATCTCAGCACTTTGGAGCCAGAGGCAAGAAGATCAGGAGGAGTTCAAGGCCAGCCTTGGGTACGTAGCTAACTCAAGAAGGGTCGCCTGGGCTCCATGAAACCTGTCTCAAAAACAAAACAAAATAGAGAGATGGGAAATGCCCTACATATTCCTGAATTTTAAAAAGGCCAACCCTCCTGGTAGACCAGGAACGGAATTATCTACCTCAAAGTGACTTCACACAGCATATTCCATGATGTAAGTCCAGAAACATTCAGGATCAAAGCAAGGCACACTTGCCCCATTATTATATGCTGCCAGCTTGAAGTTCTAGCCAGTGCAGTAGGACAAGAAAAAGTAAATTCAAGGCACAAGTATTAGCAAAGAAGGGCTATAGTACTTTGGCCTTTGGGTTATATAGTGGAAAGTTCAAAGGAAGTCAACAGCAACACCATGGAAACTAATTTTAAATGAATTCAGTACAGCTGCAGGTTGCAACATATTAATACCAAAATCACAGAGGCACTGACCGGGTAGCTCAATGACATAACACTTATCCAGCATCACCAGACCTTGACTTCAAATCTCCAACATTGAAAAAAAAAGAAATCAATAGCTTTCTATACATAATTACATCATTAATATCCTGAAGTTGATGAGAAAGAACATTTTTCTTTCATAGTCAAAAGCAAATGTATTACTAGAAAGGAGCAAGGTGTTCTAGTTTTTTTTTTTTGGGGGGGGGGATTGTTTTTGTATTTGAGACAGGGCCTCATTGTGTATCCCTGGATAGCCTGGAACTCACTATGTAGACCAGACTGTCCTTAAACTCTTAGAGATCCACCTTCCTCTGCCTCCCAAGTGCTGGGATTAAAGGCTAGTGCCACCATGCCCAGTCAGGAACAAACTTTTTTTTAGATGTATTGATTCTAATATAAAGAAATTCATCAACTCTCCTGAGAGGTATATAAAAGACACAAATAAATGTCTTTGTTCTATGCTTCTATTTTTTAAGACAAAATTGGACAGCCATCTACTGCACAACTATAGGAATGTCTAAAATTGACAGGACTGGTCATTTGAAACACTGTTAGGAAACGGGACTGAAGAAACTAGAACTCTCACAGACTGCTGGTTTAGCATCTAGAAAGTAGTTTGGCAACTTCTTTTTAAGAAGTTGAGCATCTATCTGTTGCATCAGTTTGCCACCCCATTCTTAGGCACCAGCCCAAAGAGAGAAATCGTACATCCACAGAACAATCTGTATGTACAAGGATGTTCACAGCTACTTTATCTGTATAAATAGCCCCAAACTGCAAACAACTCAAATGCCTATCAGGAGGCCAACAGGCGGACTGTAGTATAGCCATAGTCTGTATTATCAATGCACATATGTTAGTGATGAAGAAGAAACCAAATAATCACACAGGGTGAAAGAACAGTCCATGAATACAAAGGAGGGCTGGAAACGGCCCAAAGACAAGGACAAAGACCTGAGTTTGAGCGGCCAACACCCACATCAAAAGCCAGGTATGGCAGTCCACATGCTGGGGACACAGGTGAGGAACAGAGGGAGGAAGGGAGGAAGGAAGAGAGTTATCAACAGACACAGACACACACACACACACACACACACACACACCTATGAAATATAGGATTCCATTTATTTTAACTTAAGAGAAGGCAAGCTGGGGCCAGGAGGTGGCTCACTGGGTTAAAGGACTCACCAGCAGGCCTGGGGAGGCTGAGTTAAATCCCCAGAACCCACATAGAGGAAGAAGAAGAGAACCAAGTCCTCTGAGATAGCTTCTGGCCCCCACACGTGGCAGGGCGCGAGGGCCCCACCGCCACACACACAGTATGTATATAAACATAACTAATGCGTCCTGTAATTTCTTAGAAAAGGTGACTGCAACAAAAAGCACCATAGTAGGAAAGGGAAGGGGGGAGGACCAAGGACCATCAGTCAACGTTTGGGGCTGACTGATTCCTTTGTCTTGATTATGGTGGTGGCAGTATACACACAGGCCAAACTTATCAAATCACACTCTCTAAACATGTGTGATTCGTTGAACACCAGTTACATCTCAGTGAACCTGTTTTAAAATTCCATCTGGAATTTAAAAAAAAAAAGGGGGGAGACATCCAAGCAGCAGCTTGTGAGGTTGGCTAGAACCTAACTTTACCCCCTTCTGAAACTCTAACAACCCCCCTGGAGACATTCGAATGATTGAACCATCAGATACAATTGTCATGCGGATGCAGTGACAGCTTAAAAGTTATGAAGTTATGGACTATCAGCAAATGTATTTCAGCAACACCGTCATCAGATTATCAATGACGCTTGTGAGGAAACGTGACCAGCTCATCAAGTCAACAAACAAACAAAGCCAAGCAGTCCTTGATTCAACAACAGCTGAAAAATGATACAAGGCAAACTCATCTGAGGCCAATGAACAAGCCAACAAAAGCCAAGCCAGGGCCTGGAGAGATGGCTCAGCCGCTAAGAACGCTGCTTACTACTCTTGGAGGACTGGGGTTTGGTGCCCAGCACCCACGGGGTGACTCCCTCCAATTTTAAAGGTTCCGCTACCTTCTTCTGGCCTCCCTGGGTACTGCATGCATATGGTGCACACACATGTAGGCTCAGATACACAATTTGTTTGTTTCAAGACAGGGTCTCGCTATGTAGCCCTGGCCTCAAACTGACAGAGAGTCACCTGCCTCTGCCTCCAAAGTGCTGAGATTAAAGGCGTGCTCCACTCTACCTGGCTCTTTTTGTTTTTGTTTGCTATTTTTTTTTTTTTTTTTTGAGGGAGGGTGGGAAATTTTTTTTTTAAATAAATAGTTTGGGGTTTTTGTTTTTTTGTTTGTTTGTTTGTTTTAAGCCAAGCAAGAAGCAAGAGATTCCAGATGACTCAGTGGGGTAAAGGTACTTGCTGATAAATCTGAGAACTCAAGTTTGGTCCCAGAGACCCACACGGTAGGGGGAAAGAACCAACTCTCTGTCCTTCGGCCACTGGAAAGGAGAACCAAGGATACAACGTCACTTCTGTGGGATTTGGGCTGAAAACACGTCACTTGAATTTGGTCATGAAGAAACACCAGACAGTCGCAGAAGAGAGACACTCTGGACAGTAACCGGCCAGTCAATTCTCTTGAAAGGGTATGAAGGCCTTCAAGGGCTGAGAGGCTGCCCCAGCTGAAGAAGTCTGAGGACACAGGAGCCCTGTGTACAGCGGGTCTGGGTGGGCTCCACCATGGGCCAAAAGAAGACAAGAAAAGCGTGGTCACTGAGAGCCAAAGAAGGTTGCAGATACTGGTGTCCACGCCAAGGTTCTTGGTTTTGATCAGTGTGGGATGGACATACAAGATAATAACATCTGGGAAACTGAGTGAATCTGTCTGCCTTCCACACACCCACTGAGACAGGCCCTCGTGCACGCACATGCGCGTACATACAAATGAATGAATGCGAAACAGCTGATATCATAACAACGCGGACAACTGGAAAAGAAGGAATGGACGCCGACGCCACCGAGCCAGATCGTGAAAGGCATTGTCCAGATAGGAAGTGACAGGGAAATAGATAGAGCTGTCAAACAGAATGGAAAGTCCAGAAAACAGATCCAAGTTTATAGAAGACTTCAGCGTTTAATAAACGCAGCATCTCAAGTCGGTGACAAAGAGCGTTTCTCAAGAGCTGTCACGGAACAGCTGGCTAAATATCTGACGAAAACAATAGACGTCCTTACCTCACACCGCATGTCATAAATAACTCCAGATGCCGAAGGGATGAAAATGGATGATCTTAGACTCTGGCAGCAAAGGAGACTGAGGTAATACAGAACCCCGACCACTGCAAGCATCTAGAAACACTAAACGGAATGTAATTTTAAAATACATGTGATGCATGGCAGATCTCATAAGAATAAAATAAAAGGAAGTCCTCCCTCAGAGGGTAGAGACAAAGAGAAGCTGAACGCCTGAACATTCAGAGGATCACTGAGTCCGCAGAGGTCATGAGGTGCGGGTGAGTAGCTGGGAGGAGGAAGAGGAGAGACATGGGGAAGGAAGGGTTATTAGCTAGGCCTGAATGCTTTGAGTCTTGGGCTTTAACATGCAAACAAGCCAGGAGAGGCAGCCTTACAAATGAGAGAGGCCCTGCATATTCTCTCTCTCTCTATCTATCTCTATCTCTATTTTTCTCTCTCTCTATCTCTCTCTCTATCTCTATCTCTCATTCGTGTGTGTGTGTATGTGTGTGTGTGTGTGTGTGTCTGTGTGTGTGTGTGTGAGAGAGAGAGAGAGAGAGAGAGAGAGAGAGAGAGAGAGAGAGAGAGAGAGAGAGTGACTCTGAAGCCCAGACTAGCCTGGAACTCACTACAGGACTCGGGTCCTTTGGAAGAGCCGTGAGAGAGCTCTTAACTGTCTAGCTGGATCTCCAGACCATGACTTGCTCCATTCTAATACTTGAGTGTAAATTTACAGGAGACCAGAAATGTTTGGCTGTTTATGAGGGGCCTGGCAGCGTGTGCACTAGGTGATCCCAGCACTCAGGAGGGTGAGGTAGGAGGATTGCTGTAAGTTGGAGGCTAAAGGACCTGAGTTCAGTTCCAAGTATCTACACAGGGGACTCACAAACGCCTATAACTCCGGCTCCAGGGGATCCAACACCTTCGGCCTCTGTGGGCGCCTGCAATCACATGCACAAAACCACACAGAGACATACAAATATACACATAATTAAAAATAAAATAAATCTTCCCAAAGTGGCGTCGCATTCCTTTAATCCCAACACTCAGGAGGCAGAGGCAGGATGATCTACTCTGAGTTCAAAGCCAACCTGGTCTACACAAGTTCCAGGCCATCCCAGGCTTTACAGTGAGATTCTGTCTGAAAAACAAGTAGGTAGGGGGACAAGTAGGGATGGGTGAAGAGGCTAAAGAGTGCTTACTGCACAATCATGGGGACAGAGTTCAGATCCTAGCACCCATATAAGAAGCCAGGCACCCAGAAAATGTTTATAGGATTACTGGAGCTCGCTGGCCCCCAAACCAGCCAAGAAAATGTAAGACCCAGATTCAGGGAGAGTCCTGCTTCAAAAGAATAGGCAGAGAGTGATGGAGGGTGCCTGACGCCTTCTTCTGGCTTCAGTGTGCCTCTATGTGCATGTTGTCTGTGTGGTGTGTACACACATCTGCACACATACGTGCACACACACTCATACAGACACATATAGACATACATATATGGCGCACGCCTTTAATCCCAGCTCTCAGGAGGCAGAGCCAGGAAGATCTCTGTGAGTTGGAGACCAGCCTGGTCTACAGAGCAAGATCCAGGACAGGTACCAAAACTACACAGAGAAACCCTGTCTCGAAAAAGCCAAACAAACAAACAAACAAACAAAAACAAAAAATAAATGGAAGGATCAAATACAGTTAATAGACATGATGAGTAAATTAACTTCTATGTCAGAAGGTGATGTAAGTGTTACAGGAAAAAGGAGAGCAGGAAGATGGGGGAATGTCACCACAAGGTGCTATTTGAAGACACGACATCGTGCACACCTGGTGCCCACAGAAAAGAGCCAGTGGCAGGAATGTAAGGAGTGTGTCTGTCTAGCACAGTAAGAGTCTGGCTGGCGGAGAACAGAAGAGTCAGGGAGAAGCAGGGGGCAAACCAGGTAGAACCCACAGCCACTGTCAGCGCTCGGGGTGCTCCCTGGAACGGGCAGGCAACTGCCATAGGCAAAAGTCACTGCTGCCTGGCATTGAGAAGAGGCCGGAGGCAGAGCCAGGCGGATCTCTGTGAGTTCGAGGCCAGCCTGGGCTACCAAGTGAGTTCCAGGAAAGGTGCAAAGCTACACAGAGAAACCCTGTCTCGAAAAACAAAACAAAACAAAACAAAATAGGCCGGAACGTGGCGGGCGGGCAACTGGAGCCAGGTGACAGACACCGGGACCTTCCAAATACACTCTGAGTGTGGGATACTAAAAGTCTTTATCTCTCGAAGTCTCTGTGTTGTCGAAGCTCTTCAGAAAGGGAGAAATGGAACATCAGGCCTGAGCAAGTTTAGAGATCACATGCATACTCTTCCCTGTTTGAAACAATAATTTCCAAGGTGATTAATTAATTAATTAAGTAATGAAAAATCTGGCCCCAGTCCAATTTTTGGCAAAACCGATGCAAAAACATTGGGTCATTTTCATAACTGAGACCAGAGGGACTTCCACAAAATCTGAAATAAAAATAAGCTCACAGTCAGAAAGTACAAAACACATAAGGAAATCATTCACCATGAGCAAAGGTCAGCAGACAAAATGAGGAGGAGAATCCGTGCTCCCAAGAACCTGAGATCATCCATCAAACTAACCAGGACCATAGGAGAAGCCACGCTGAAGGCATTTGCAGGAAAAATGCCGAGCAAAAGGCATCAATATTGAAGAGAACACACAGTATGATTTCATTTATATGAAGCTCAAAAGCAGGCTGAACTGAAGAACCTGGCATGGTAGTACACACCTATAATCCAGCACCGGAGAGGCTACGGTAAGAGGGTCTGGAATTTAAGGAGGGCCTAGGCTACCTACCAAGTGAGACCCTCCCTCCAAAACAAGAGCACAGACAAAATGCTGTGGTGTGAGAGGTCAAAGCCCTGGCTACACTGGAGTATCAGTGGTCAGGAGGGAACTAAGGGCCTTTTGGAAATATCTTATTTCCGGAGTTCAGCACCGATACTCAGGTGTGTTCACTTTGTGAAAATTAAGCCAGCTGAGCACACACGATCCGGCTAGCCAACACATGGGAGGGCAAAGACGGAACAGGCCCATGTCATCGCCCACGAGAAATAGGAGGCGGCACCTGGGGGTGAATCTCAGGGAAGCAAACTACCTTGGAGGGAAGGCTAGAGGAGATCCTCCAAATGGGGCTGCAACAGTCTTTTGAGGGGACCCCAGTAGGAGTGGACAGAAAATACATCGCAACGCAGAACTATTGCTGGTGTGTGTGTGGGGGGGGCTGTAAATACTGGAGGGGTGGGGTGTCTCAGTGCACTGTGCACACCACATATACAGTGTCAGAGCTAAACAGGCCCTTAGCAGTCCAATAACGCACTTCACAAGACAGGGACGCGAGGCCCCGCAGAAGAGCCCCAGGAAGTCGCCTGTGCTTCCCAGTATGAGCATTTTTCTCCTGCCGGGCCGGACACAGAATAAAGGCGAGGGGCCACGACGCACAGTCAGGCAAAGTAAGACTCCAGAGCCACGAGGTCAGGTTTCTACATCCCACACGCCTTATGGCCTTGGACACGGTGCCTAGCCTCAGCTTCTTCACCTGGGAAATGGCTGCATGGATGTAAAGCTGTACAGTTGCTATCCACCAAATGCACTGCCAAGGTCTACTAAAGCTGACGAGACCTCCATGCTCTGGGGTCCGGCAGTCCCAGTTTTTCATATATCCCTGGCAGAAGTTCATGCCTACATGTTTCAAAAGACACAGATGAGTATGGTCACAGCTGTTCCTTCTTTAAGAGAGCAAACCCGGAAAAACAAATATACACTGTTCTGTGTAGAACGGAGAAAGACACCGTGATACTCTTAACATCACCAAACTCTGGGAAGTAAGTAAAGCTCAAGAATCATTACCACACATGGATTAACCACCTCAAGGGTGATATCAACCTAAAAATCCAGAAAACAATCCTATCTACACAAAGTTACAAACTAAAACCCAATCTTGGTGGGCTTCAAGGGGCATGGTGCCCTGCAGGGATTACAGACCAGCTTCCAGCGTGCCGGTATGTTCCTGATGGGGGGCACTGGTTATGCAAGTGTGAGCACAGAGTGACATGTCACTGAGCTGAGCACTGAGGGGTCATGTGCTATAATGTCCCAAAGAAGTTTACTTATTAATTACAGAACCAGCCTCATAGGGCTGGTATAGCACTTACCGAGGTGATTATTTACAAAGTGCTTAGAACAGGTCATAACAACCATGCCCTAAGTCTGCAATCAACACCTGCCTCCATACGCCTCCTCTGAGGCCTTCTAAAGGCTCAGTCAGTATGCAGTGCTCTCGAGCTGAACCTCCAGGCTACCAGATAACCCATACAGAGAGCTGAAGGTCCTTGTGTGGGCTGGGATCTAGATCCAAGCACCCAATGACAGAAAGGGGTTTCTTTATCAAAATCCCCCACATCTATCTTGAGACCTCATACATTATTGAATGGAACACTGTGTTTCCTGACCCTGGTTCAGAACAAGAACAGTCTGTGGATCACGAAGGACAGAGCTTTGCTTTTCCAGAAGATATCTTTCATTTAGAACAAACACAGCTCTCTACCCTTGATTTGGACAGTGAACTAAGGTAAGAAACACAAGAGGAATGCTCAGCCTTGCTCTTCCCTAGCATATCTGGGTACCATGAAGGCCAATCTGCCCGAAACTGTGGTTTCCTAAGGGCTGATTTCTGTGGCTTGGAAAGAGATGTAATTTCCTTCCTCATGGCAGCTTGAGAGGCTGAGCTCTTTCTCACAGTGAATTTTTCTCCAAGATCGAACCACAAAGTGAGACAGGGTTGTGTCTGGGAAGAAGGAGCTGGCTCTCAATCTGCCCACCTCTGAGGTCTGGCTTCCGGGAGAAAAACGTTGACCACGGGGCTGTGGGCAGGGGGCCTGTGTCCAACAGCCCTGCCGGGAGACCGCCCAACCCCAAGGTACTTTCATGCTTCCGATGCCAAATTCTGTATCTGTGAACACAATGTGTTTCCTTTTTCATGCTGGGTTTGGAGAGTTATTGTTCAGCACTTTCTGCACCAGCCTGAATGTGAGCAAAGAGCCGACTGAAGCTGTGGCTTCTGAAGCATGCTTGCCTCTCAACATCACACAGACTCGGTCTTGACTAGAGCGAACAACTTACGGGAGACGCTCCAGAAAGCCCTAACCACCTGGGTCCCACCCAAGCTGGGCAGTGACAAGCTTTTGTCCAAAAACATCCTCCGCAGCTGGGAGCACCTGCTTGGTGCTGACATTCTGGGAAGACCACACTTTTCAGGGAACTGTGGTTTCTCAAATTCTTGGCATGATAGAAAATAAAAACACTCCATCAGAACAAATTCAGGAGGAAAACATTCCACGGACACACATCCAATCTCTCCCAAGTAGGGGAGGCAAACCTGAACTCCGCTTCCCCTGGAGACCCTCGGAGCCTCCTCTGTGCCCTGGATATGGGGCAGAGCTCCTGACTCTGAGAGGGCCCATCCATGTGGACAAATGTTTCCTTTTCCATGTACATGGTGTCAATAATGAAAGGAGTATCTTATTTTATATTCCTTACATGCCCAGACCAAACAGACCCACCTCAACAGTAAACACTCCCAAAACACCAACTTATGATACTTGTCTGAAGGTCTGGGCAGTGAGGAAGATCAAGGAAAACAGTCTATGATGAAACATAGCAAGTAGTTTTTTTTTTTTTTCAATCTCACGTAGTTCTGGCACTATAAGATCATTTCTGGACTCAGAAGGAGAGCATGCTGTAATTAATTAGCAATGCCTATGTTGGCTCCAGATTTTTTTGGGGGGCGGGGAGTGCATTTGCTAGGTAGAGTCATCTCCCATCACACAAGGTTTTGCTTTCTGGAGTTTCAGTACCAAATAATTAAGTGGAAGATTCCAGAAATAAGCAATTGTTACATTTTGAACTGGGTACTATGGCGGGATCCCCAGCTGTCCTGTCCCATACTGCTGAGAATGGGAACCAGGCCTTTATCCAGTGCATCCAGGCTGTATATTCCACCTGCTGATCACTTGGCCAGACCTCAGTGATCAGGTCTGCTGTCAAGACCACAGTGTGCATTTTCAAGTACTTGCTTTACTTAACGATGGCCCCAGAGTACAAGAGAAGTGATGCTCACAATCCAGATATGTCCAGATGTCATGAAACATTTCCTTTAAGTTAAAGGGAGAAAAGTTTTTTGAACATAGAAGGAAAAAACTTACATGCTGAGGATGATAAGACCCACAGTATAATATTTTGATGGTGAGAGAGCATATTTAACTTTTATTATCACTATAAATGCACCTTACTTTTCATGCCTAGTTTATACATTGAACTTCAGAATAGACATGGGAGTTATAGAAAAAAGATTAACATGGGGTTCAATATTATCTACAATTACAGACAACCAAAGTGGGAGCCTTGGAACATATTCCGTGTGGATAGAGGATACAACCATACTCAGCACAACCACTCCAAACGGGAAGAGATGAAGCCAGAAGCCTGCCAACGGCAATCTAGCAGGCAGGAAGTGTTCATCACTTTGGGACTTCAAATATGGAATGCCTCCCGACACACGGGGCCTCAGGAAATTATGAGATCTACCTCATCTCCTTAATTAGAACTCAGTTATCCGAAACCAGCCCTTTGCAAGATGCCTGTGGTCCTACAGATTGTCTAACTTAAGTGTGGAGCCTCTGGAATGTGTGAAAATTGAACGTGACAACTAATAATCTTATCTGTGGCAGAAAAAGAGAATCTCAGGGGGAAAAAAAATCCAGAAAACTTCAGCAACATCCAGGAGGGGGAAGAAATGGAAGCCCCCTCCCCCCAACTAAAATGTGGCCATATACACAGAGATCTGAGATCTCATACAGGCTGGTTCTGCATCTTCCACAGACACTCACAGAGCACTCTTCCAGCCAGGCTCTGCCTATGTTGGGATGGACCAGGCATTACTTTCTGCCTTGTAAGTTTCTTACCCAACAAATTTGCTTTGACTCTGAAAAGTCAACCTTCTGTGAAACCTAGATGTCTCCTCCACTTAGGAGTCTTCTAGCTCCTAGGTCTTCATCACAAGCCTATGTGTACGGCAGTGTGACTTCACTTCAACCTACCTAGCTAGTGCATGAATACCAAAAGGAGATGACCCAGCAACTTCCAGGGAGGATTTCACACAGGTCATGGCAAAGGACCCCTTTCCACCTCGTGGTGGCACTCCTGTCCCCTCATACGCCATTTCCTTTCATGCTTGAAGTGCCAGCAGGCTGCCTCAGAATAAGCATCCATCATGAACGAGGCTGGGGAGAGTAGTTTATACAGAAAGAGAAAGGCTCCAACAAGAGACATCCTACATCTCATCAGTCCACGGCCACAGGCCCTTCTCTCCATCAGAAGACAGAACTGACATCAGTAACGTGTGCCGGTTTGAACCTACACCCAGCCAGCGCCTGCCAGGAGCTGACAATGGAAAACGACTGATAGATACTTCCTTGTGCATGAGTGTGTGTGTGTGTGTGTGTGTGCGTGCGTGCGTGTGTGTGTGAGAGAGAGAGAGAGAGAGAGAGAGAGAGAGAGAGAGAGAGAGAGATGTATGTGCTGCATGTGCGGAGTGCAGGCACACACGACCCACAGCATGCAGCTGGAGGTCACAGGACAACCTTTTCAGTCCTCACCTTCCAGTTTGCTGGAGGTAGGATGTCTCTATCTTGTTCACCACTTTATACGCCGGGCTTCCCTGCCTCTGCCTTCCATCTATCACCTAGCGCGGGCATTAGCAGAGACCTGTTCTTCTGCAGCTATCTTCATGTGGGTTCTGGGGGTCTGACCTCAAGTCAGCAGACTTACACAGCAAGTGCTTTACCCAGTGAAGTGTCGCCCCAACCCAGGACCGCCATTTCTACAAAAACTGACCACTAGGGATGTAGAGCAGTAGAACATTTGCCTAATGTGCTCAAAGCCAGAGGTTTGACACCCCTCCCCCACAAGATCTTTCTCCCCACCAAAATAAAATAAATAAAATAAAAAGAACTGACCAGTGAATGGGTCTCTGGCTCTGGACATCAGGGGAAATTTGCATAAAGCTCTTTAGGTTTATTGCAGGTCTAGGACTCAAACCCAGGACCTGTGCATGCTAATCAAAATTTCCCTCTAAATTACACCACTACCCCAAGCATAAACTATAAATATGCATGTGTACAGACATGTTTTCGTGGTGTGTGCACATGTACCTGGAAGCCGGAGGTGGATTCTGGGTGTCTTTCTCAATCATTCTTCACCTGTGTTTTAGACAGAGTCTCTCACTGAACCTGTAGCTTACCAAGTCTAATAGACTGGCTGGCCAGTGCACTCTAGGGATCCTCCTGTCTCCACCCCCCGGTCCTGGGAACACAAGTTCCCATGCTCAGCTTTTTATATGGGTTATAGGGATGTGAACCCAGGTCCTCAATTTGTGTAGCAAGCAACTTACCAACTTACCCTTCTCCCAAGTTATGTGTGTGTGTGTCTGTGTCTGTGTCTGTGTCTATGTGTCTGTGTGTGTGTCTATCTACGTGACTATATGACCATGGAGGCCAGAAGAGGGCATCAGATCCCCTGGAGCTGGAGTCACAGAGAGCTATGAGCCACTTGGGGTGGGTGCTGGAAATGAAACACCAGTCCTCTGGGGAAATAGCAAATGCTCTTAACCACTGAGCCATCTCTCCAGCTCCATAAACGTTTTAAAAGCAAATTAAGGGGGCTGGAGAGATGGCTCTGTGGTTAAAAGCACATACTTCTCCTGTAGAGAACCCAAGTTCAACTCCCAGCATGCACTCTCAAGCAGCTCACAACCACCTGTAACTCCAAGTCGAAGGAAATCCAATGCCTCTGGTCTCTACAGGCACACGTGTATACACACACACACACACACACACACTTAAAAACAAAATTCAAAAACTCAAAAAGAACAGAAGCAAATTAAAATCCACTTCTGGTCCAGGTATGGTTGGTTCATGCCTATAATCCCAGCACTCAGAAGGGACACAGGCGACACAGAAGTTTCAGGCTTCTCAAGCTACCTAGGGTGACCTTATCTCAAAAACCAAAAGTAAATAAATTAAATGAAAACCTAGTTGTGAGTTTATACATGTTTGGAGTAAGAAAAAGAACATGGGAAAACTAAAGTCACTCCAACCCAGCAGTCCAATCTCATGACCGCAGACAGCGGTGAGGCAAATGTCCCTGTCCAGCAGACTGGCCTGGGCAGCTCACTTATTCCAAGTTCCATTCAGAGCCCCAGTCCCTGGGAGTCAGCTATAATAGGACACGGCTTTTATGTGATCAGCCTCAGAAACAAATGCCTCTGATATCCCCCCTGCTCTCTCCGATGTGCCCTGCAGACGAGTTCCCACTTGGTCCCTGTGTATACAAACTGCCCTTTGGTGGCAGCAACATCTGTTTTTGAAAGGCTTCTGTTCCTTGTGGCAATCTGATTAATTGAACAAAGCGCACAGAGAGTACCTCATACAATGCCTGGTTCTCGGTAGGGGTTTGTGGTCTGTCTTCAGGACTCAACCTGACAACCACCTGGGAGTGGGTCTGCACTGCGGTTCCCGGGCCACCCAAACCCAATGCTTGCCTTCCGAGGATTCTAGAAGACAGGCAAAATGCTGTGTGCTCCTCTCTTAAGTGTAAGTCCTGGACATTAAAAAAAAAAAAAAAAAAAAAAAACCCAAGACCTCTTGTCTCCCCATAAAGAAAGGCGCTACGGAAACCCAAGGCATGGTAGTCGCTTCTGAAAGGAAGGGGAAAAAAAATACTGGCTCACAAAATATCCATCCTTGTGCATCCACAGATAAGGCTCTTTTATAATCCTGTTCCCCAGAGAGCCATTTATTTGGTGCAGTCAGTGTGCACAGCAGACACTGTAGAAGCCATCAAGATAACACGAATAACAACCCAGTGGACTTTTGAAGTGTAAACATAAAAGTCTATTAAGAATACAATGTTGGTTTAATCCCAAGACAAAAAATTTACTTAATGAAAAGCACAACTCATCTCAAGGAGGAAATATCGATACCAGCTGTGGGCAGCGAACGAGGGGATTCCTTCCAGGGAACATCTGAATTGCAACCCACTGCCTTTCCAATATTTACTCTGGACATAAAGTCTCGAATACTTTTCCGAGGATCTCATTTTTCTCCAGGAGGAGGAGGAGGAGGTCAGAGAGGAGTCTGGGCAGGGCTAAAAGGAGAGCTTGGCAGAGCCTGAGAACGCAGGCCTGCTGGCCCCAGAGGGTTGGCCCTGACTTCTTGCCTCCCTTCCCTGCACAGAGCTGGAAGCAGCCTCCTCCCTCTCTCTCTCTCTCTCTCTCTCTCTCTCTCTCTCTCTCTCTCTCTCTCTCTCTCTCTCTCTCTCTTTCTCTCTCTCTCTCTCAGGCGCTAATGAGGACCCCAGCTGAGACCTCACTCCAGCTGCCTAGGGCCTAGAGAGATCAGTGACAGTGACAGCCTTATGCGGCTGACTGTCCTTACAGCATCTAACTGGAACACTGCATTCTCCAACAAACTCCACTTTTCAGCAACACCTCCAGCCACCTCCTAGAGTTTTGTTTTGTTTTGTTTTGTTTTGTTTTTACTCTATTACAGAGAAGCAACAGGATGACCAGCCCTGGGATGCTAAAATAATGTGGGCGTGGTGACACGCAGGTTTTGACATCCCAGCTATCTGGGAGTCTGGCGCAGGGAAATCAAAAGTTCAGGGCCATGGCGCTGGAGAGATGGCTCAGTGGTTAAGAGCAATTGTTCTTGCAGAGGTCCTGGGTTCAATTCCTAGCACCCAGATGGTCCAAAGGCATCTGTCAACATGCAGGCAAGACACTCATAGACATAAAAAGAAATAAAACATTTTTAAAAGTTGTTTGTTTATGCCGGGCGGTGGTGGCGCACGCCTTTAATCCCAGCACTCGGGAGGCAGAGCCAGGCGGATCTCTGTGAGTTCGAGGCCAGCCTGGGCTACCAAGTGAGTTCCAGGAAAGGCACAAAGCTACACAGAGAAACCCTGTCTCCAAAAAAAAAAAAAAAAAAGAAGTTGTTTGTTTATTTGGTTGGTTTGGTTTGGTTTTAAGTTTAAGGTCAACGTGGGCAATTTAGCGAGACTGTCTCAAAAAAAAAAAAAATTAGGCCAGACATAGTGGCGGATCCCTTTCTCAGAGCTTGGGAGACAGAGGCAGGCGGATCTCTGAGTGAGAGGCCAGCCTGGTCTACGCAGTAAGTTCCAGGACAGCCAGAGCTACAAAGAGGGATCCTGTCAAAAGAAAAAAAAAAAAAAAAAGCAAAAATACAACAACAAAAAATTCGGGCCAGCCAGGACATGGCTAAGAGAGTAGAGGAGCCTGCCACCTGTCCTGATCATCTTGAAGAAGCAAACGAACAACAGGAAACACATAGTAGAAAGAGAATCAACTCAAGTTGTTCCCCGACTTCCACACAAATAAACACAAGCTGAGAGACACAGCTTGGTAACCGGGCGCTTATCAAGCATGCACAAAGACACAGGTTCAGTCAATACAAGCAAACAAACACCAAGAAAAAAAAAAAAAGAACTCTTCAATTATGATGTTCCCTGCTCCCACCAGGCCTACCAGGGACGACAGAGGAGAAATCAACCGCAACTTCATGTTTAAGTATGCGTTAATATAATATAATAACAGTGTGATATACTGTAAGCCAGCATACCTAAGGAAGCGACCTCCCGTTCTAGCAAGAAGTAACAGGTTGTTCCACCTTTCCTCCTTAACACGCATTTATCCATCCTCTCAGTCATCCAGGTAGCCATTCCATATGGAAGCAGTACAACTCCTGCAATAAACCGACGCGTCATCCGGAGGCCGGAGCGGGGGCCTAGCTTTGCCATCGGCTCTGGGCTTTGAGTAAACCATGCAATGTCTCTAGGCCACGGTTTCCTCATCTCTTAAAATAAGGACAATAATAGTGCCCATTATTCGTAGAGTTACAACGATTAAATAACTAAATTAACGCGAGTGCTTGGCAAAGAACAAGCCCTCAAGAGTTAATCATGATAATGACAGTAATTATAATAATTACTATGAGTATTAAAAACATACACTCATTCACAGATAGGAGCCAGCAAATATTTTTGGCCCTTCTGATAGAGCAAGGATCTTGAGAGGGGCACTGGATTTTTTTTTCATGGCAGCCCCTCCAACATAACCTCCCTCGCTGGACGAAGAAGAAGGGTGTCCCAAGCCCCAGGGTGGCTTGCAGGGTTTGGACTGCTCCCCTTCTCAAGGCCATGTTTAAACAATTCTGAGCATTATGTTGCAGGTACCCATGACCATAGGAGGCCAGCCCAGCACAGTGCTCATCTTGCAGAGGCGCCTTTTGTGTGGGTTTTGGGTTACAGCTAGGCAACGCAAAGCCATAGACTGAGTCGCAAAACGAGTTTTCATAATCTCAACCTGTCACACACCAAGCAGAGGCTCACGTTGACATCCCCACGGTAAGATTAAACATCATGCTTCAGCAGGCACTAAATACTAACACAGCTCCCACGTCAGGGGGACATTGATTAAAACTGATGTCAGTAACTTATGAAACACAATATGGTCTTCAGATGCTCTTTTGAAAAAAAAAAAAAAAAGAAAAAGAAAAAGAAGAAGAAGAAGTAGAGGGGGAAGGAGCGCCCAGCAATCCAGGTGGTGTAAAACTGTTCGTACATTTTCCCTCCAATGTACACCTCCTCCCACACACCATGCATGGGTGCTTCTTCACACAGTTAATGTAAATGCACATGTGTAGAAAAGCATGCGAACACTGCGGATACATATGGTCGGAAGAAAGTATCCGGTTATTCTGCTGAGAGCCATCCAAGATGTAAGGGTATACATAGCCTTCTCGTTCATATTACTTCAAGAGCTCTTTCTGTCCAGCAGAAGTTCAAAATTGCATCGAAAACATTGGCCTTTACAACAGTTCACATCTACTCTGTAGAGAAACTTGCCTTGCAGCGAGACTGGAAACGGAGGCCTGACCTAAGAAAACACATGAGCTATATAGTCACGGCTTAGGAATCTCTGGGCCTGGCCTCGATGGAGGATATTCAGTAGTCTAAATTCTTAGGGTCCGCGTTGAGGAAGGAGTAGAGGCTAATCTAGGGAACTGTCTCATTTAGGCCTATTCTAAATCAAATCTTAATCACTTCTTAAAGAAAAACCAGAAGAGTGCAGTCATGCTGCTTGATTTTTGTCAAGACTGTTTTTTTTTTTTAATTAAAAAAAAAATGCAACCCTTTGCCTTGGCTGTAACTAGTCTAATAGTCTGGGCAGCTTCAATTCTCGTGTCAAGAGTGTGAAATTCACAAAATGGGATTATGTTGGGGGGGGGGGTCTGAGTTTGCTGAAGGTATAAAGTTAGTATCTGAAGGATTTATTAATGCTTCTCCTAGCACAGTGCCTTTCAGTATCTCAGAACACCTGTCAAATACTAATTCATTCACATATCTCCACTACAGGGCCTTTTCATAAAAAGCTGGACCTTCGACTGTAAATCACTCCTAAATTGTCCTTGTTGGCTTTCTTTCTAACAGAATGATGGAAAAATCACTAAGACTTCAATTAAGATTTTATGGGAACTTCAATCTGATGTTCCCAGTCCTATCTACAAGGTATCAGAACATCTATTCAAAAAGGAAACTATAAATAACCTCAACAGAGTTGAGTCGGCTTGACTTTTATGAAATGACTGAATAATTGGCAAGATTTAAAGATACTTTAACTACGAAGAATTAAAATAACCTCAGTAAAACCCTGAAAAAATATTGTTAGCCGATCATTTGTCATGTAGATTATGTACTTACTAGGCCTAATTAAACGTTTTGAACAAAAACCACTTGCTAATTACATTAGTTAATATGTTGATTGCTCAACTTGGCGCAGAAAAAAAAGGAGGGGGGGGTCAATCCAATTTGTGTGCAGTTAGTGCTTTGGTAGAAAGACAAAAATCCTAAACTGAAGAAGTTATTTCACGTCTAAGACTATCATTATAACAAATAACAGGTTGTGTCCCCGCAGCCTAAGTGACAGAGAAGCGAGTGAGGGGTGGTGACCAATACCAAGGACAGAAGGAACCTGCAAGCTGGTAATATGTTTGCCACAAATCCATATTATTCACCTCATTGTATCCACTCACGTTTACCCAATTAAACCCTGCTGGTGACCATACAAAGTCATCGTTCATATGCACATACAAACTAAAAGTGATAGCAAAACCCTGGGAATCCCTTTAAATGCCCATAAAGGGTTTTTCCACACAAAAGGAAGAAAAGAAAAGAGGAGAGGAGAGGCAAAGAGGAGAAGAGATGGGGAAAACTAACATTTCCCAGGGACCTGAACAGATCAAAGGCACTTTATTCTCCAAGACCACGAAGTCTGGGTGTGACTACTTTACAGATGCCTGAAAAGTCTCACACTGGAAGCTAGTTCTTCTGTCTCTTGAAGGTTAGGGGATGTTCAATTAGGTCTGCAAAAGCTGGGACACACTGCCTTTTTAAATGGGAGGCCCTGCAGAGCAACAAGAAGCGCGGGCTGGCGTCTGCAGACCAGGGCTCCTGCCTGCCTGCCTGGGCCTCTGTGCACCGACCCTCCGAGACATGTTTTCCATTGGCTTGCTCAAAAGTCTGCATCCACAGTCATGAGGCACAAACTATTCGACAACAACATGACACAATTAATCAGAACCAGACTTCAAAACGTGTGTTTGTGGGGACCAGCAAACTCTGCAATGTGCCTCTGAGGGCTAAGGAAGCGATTGAAGAGACTCGCGCTGACTCTGGGGTTGGGGGGGGGGGGGTGTCTGTATGTTCACAAAAGATGCACACCAAATGGCACATTATGAACTAAAGGATTTTCATAAATGATTTAGACATTCACATCTAAAACTAAAAAAGTCGACTGACCCTCTCTCTCTCTCTCTCTCTCTCTCCTCTCTCTCTCTCTCTCTCTCTCTCTCTCTGGAAAAAATGATGCCTGGGAGTTTCTGCACCAACAAAGTTGTACACTTTAGACGTAGAACATATCCTTTCTTAGCTTCCTTTCTGACCCAGGCGGATTCACCCGCAACCGGGTTTGTCAGATTGCTCTTCGAGGAGTTGAAACTCCATTAAAAATCGAGACGAAGGGTCCTTAGTTAATTCAAAACTGTTCAATTTCACCAAACCCCGGAGCTAACAAAAAAATCTGGTGGACTTTTTTTTTTTTTTGAACCAGGATTGAATTAGTTTAAAATAGTTACTGAGGCCTCCTTTGTAATCTGTAGATAGTAATTAATTGAAATCACATCACTCGCCTTTTGCTAACACGAACACGCTGTTCAAAAGAGAAAAAGAAAGAAAAAGAAAAAGATCAAACCATAAAAAGACAAATGCAGAGTGCAAAAGTGATATTTGCTGGGTACCCAACTGGTCCCAAGCTGCAAAGAGTTCTTTGCCATCTCCCAAGGGATTTGTGATCCTGGCTCTGGAACGTCCCTGGTCCCCAACCGCGCGCCCAGCTGCAGCCTTAGGAAAGGGGGGTGGGGCGGAGGTGAACCCCAGGCACTGAGCAAACTGAGAGGAAGGCTGTGAATGTGTTTCCGTTTGGATCTGGGATTAGAAAGACCTGTCGGCAAATTTTCTCCAAGCCACTCCCTCCACCCCCCGATCTCCGGTGGCACTTCACCAGCCGCGTCTTGATTTCAAAGTGGGTACGAGGATGCACACCCGGGCATCCACGCCGAGTGCTGCCGGAGCAGACATACTGCTCTGCTCTGAGTCCTCCCAGGTCCCACACGTCTCGGAACGCGCGTCCCACAGCAACTGTAACGTCCCAGCAACCCACAATCCCGCGATGCTCGGACGCTTGGCGCCCGCGCTCCGGAAAACCCGCCGCTGCGAGGTCCGGGAGCCCCCGCCCGGGTCTCCACCCACCGCCCGCGGCGCCGCGGCGCCCCACTCACCCACGCACTCGTTGGCCTCGCGGGCCGTGGCGCGCTGCCAGGGCCGGTCGTAGTGGAAGGGCTTGCAACGGTCGCATTCGGGGCCGGCTGTGTTGTGCCTGCAGTCACACACCAGACTGTCGTCTCGGTCGCGCACGCAACGCGCCGCGTGGCCGTTGCACTTGCAGCGGCCGCCAACCTGCAGGTCAGACACTGCATAGAAATAGGAGTCGCGCGCCAGCTCCGAGTCATCTTCGTTCTCGTCGCCAAACGTGTGCAGGCGGCTGAAGGCCACGCGGATGTCGGTGGCCGTGACCCAGTCCTGCAGCACCGGCGAGTTGTCGAAGTCGTGCGCCGAGGGCCGCCCGTCCAGCGTGCTGAAGGCAATCAGGCCGCCGGAGAGCGGGCGCATGTCGGTGTGCGAGTCGGTGCACACGGCCTCCTGCTCGTTCTGCTTGGTGATGGGCGCGCGGTGCGGCCGGTTGTACATCTTCCGGCACTGCGTGGAATAGAACTGGAAGGGCACCCACGTGCGCCCATAGTCCATGGACTTGTAGATGGCCATAGACTCCGGCCGCGGCGAGCAGAACTGCAGGCTCACGTAGGTCACCTCAAACTTCTTGCCGAGCGACAGCGTGAGCGTCACGTTGTGCGGGAACTGCAGGTAGTTCTCGGACTGCCAGCACGTCAGATTGTGCGGGTTGTTGAGGTCGGTGAGGAAGGCAGGCGGGTGCGCTTTCTTGGGGTCGGACGAGTTGCAGAGGTGGCACGAGCGCAGCCGCTCCTCGCCACGCTCGCTCACCACGCAGTAGCGCGCCGGGGGCCGGCCGCAGGTGCTGGACACGCGCACGTCCTTGCCGAAGGCCGCGTTGACAAAGTCCGGGATGCAGCGGCGCGGGTGGCCGTTCTCATCCGAGCAGGGATCCGGCTGCGCCGCCTGGCCGGCGAACATGCTGAGCCCGGGCCCGCCGCGCACCGCGCCCACCAGGCACGCCACCGCGGCCAGCGCCGCCAGCGCCTCCCACACAGCGCGCATCATGCCGTGGCCAGCTTGCCCCGGCCCCGCCGCGCCGAGGAGTCGGTCCGCCCGCCGCACCAGGCGCCTGCGGAGAGAGGGGAGCCGCGCTCAGCCAGCCAGCAGCCAGCCTGCCCCGCGCCCTACAACCCTCGGCCGAGTGGCGGGCGACTGCCCGGCTCCCTGGGGCACCAACCCCGGAGCTGCCCGCTTCACTCCTCCAAAGTCCCGGGAGCCCGCGAGCGCGGGGGGCCGAGGGGGGGCCTCCAAGACTGCACAGCCCGCTCCCCTTCCTCCCGGCTTCCCCGGCCTCCCCACAGTCTCCCCGCCAACCGAGCGGCATGCCCGCGCCCGTCTGCCCATCCACAGCCATGCCCGCCTTGCTCCCTAAGTCTCTCGGGTGCAGCAGGACTCCAGGTGCCCCAATCCCGCACGGCTAGCGTCCCTTCCCTCCCGCCACCCTGGGGTCCTTCTCAAATGCCCCCTCCCCAGTCGCGTCCCCAAGTAGGGACTCCGCGCAGGGGACTTTACCTCTAAGTGATGGCAAAAGAGAAAGAAAAGTTTGCCTGGCCCCGGCCGGGGAGCCCGCGCGCCGGACCGCAGAGAGCCTCTCGCTGGCGGCTAGCAGGCGCGTCCTGTCTCAGCGCGGGTTTGCCAGCTCCATGCCCAGCGCGGCCGCCGCTGCCCCAGCCCCGGCCCCGGCCGCCAACGCCGCCGCCTCTTCCTCCCGAGTGACTACGCGGCCGGCCGACTCCCGCCGCGGTCGGACTGCTGCCCTGCCCGCGCCCGGGGCGCACACACACACTCAGGCTCGCTGGCGCGCACTCACACACACACACGCACGCCCCCGAAGGCTCCGCCGCTGCCGCCGCCGCCGCCGCCGCCACTCGCGCTGGGAGTTGGGGGGCGGAGGAGAGCGCAGGGGCGGGGCCGCCGGGCGGGGCGCCGGCCAATAACGTCGGCAAGCAGCCGCCCGCTCGCGAGCAAAGTTTTAACCCCGGGAAAGAAGAAAGTTAAAGCCAACCGGCCCGGGATGCTCCAGAGGGCGAGAGCGAGCGGGTGGGAACCTGGGAGCCCGAGAGAGAACAGTAGAGACAAAGAGAAAGCGAGAGGAGCGCCGGGGGAAACCCCGGAGAGGGGGCAGGGCCCGCGCGCACCCTGTGGGGGTGGGGTGGGGGCGAGGACGCCTTTCTCCCTCCGAGTCCCAGCCAAACACATCTGTGTTTGTTTTCTTTTCTGCGCCGGGGTCCGGCCTTCCTCTAACCCAGCCTGGTGGCCCCGGGTGGCACCGCGCGCAGGGCCGTGCCCCTATGGCCGGCCACGCAGCCCCAGAGGCGTGAGGAAGGGGGAACAGGATGGGAACGTGAACTCTACCTGCTCTGTTCTTCCGCCCCGAGATCCTAGGGTATGGCGACAAGGGACAGCGCCTAAACCTCCCAGAGTTGCCACTGCCTTAGGCCCATCTGTAAAGAAGGAAATTTCCTTTCAGGCCTGTAAGCTGTGGTGGATCGAGGCTAAGGGCCAAGAAGCTAGGACGCACCTGGAAGGTGGCCTACTCAGGCCTGTCCAGAACCTCGGAGGTGGGGCCAGGTCAGTCCTCCCGAGGTCCCCTGGAGCTGAATTCTCAGCACTTCCTTGCTACGGTTTTTTTTAAAGTGTCCCTATGGAGATTCCCACACTAGCTTTGCAGAGTAACAGTTGACTCCATTTTTCAGCTGAGGACATTGAGGTCTCAGGGGCCAAGGATGATTTGCCCCAAATCTCCAGGCTAGTAAAAATCAAATCTGGAGGCAGTCGTCTGGGCTCGTAGCCTGAGATGGCGGTCTTCTCCTGTGGGTGGTGTGTCCTTGTCATTTCAGCTACTCTAGAGGCTGAGGCTTGAGAACTACTTAAGCCCAGGGGTTCGAGGCCCGCCTGGGCAACATACCCCATCTCAAAGCATCCTGAGCTTTCTCTCCACATTTGTCAAATAGATAATCTCACCCAATTATAGTCTCGTGAGGTGTCCTCAGGCCACCCAGCTTCTGGCTTCACTCTCTGTCACCTTAACAAAAGGACTGTGGATGAGAATGGTAACCTTTGACTCTCTGGCAGCCACAGCCCACGAGTTCAGGGGTGAGAATCTCCAGGGCTGTGAGTTTGAAACCTAATTTCTGTTAAGTTTATTTCTCATGTAAAATGCGTGATGCAATAACAGACCTGGACGAAGTGCTCCAGCCCTGGTTCTGGCCCACGGGCTTCCTTGCTCCATGCATTACCTCTGTCGCCTGCTTCATTTTGTTACTGTCATTTTTTTTCATAAACTTTGAGAATCTAAGAAAGGGCCTCAGGGCTGGGCTGGCCCAGCAGCTCATTCTCCTTTGGGCCAAGTCCTCCTGGTCTTCCTGAGAGCTGGCCACCCAAACCAGATCTTCCGGGGAGAGGAGGGGGAGGGTCGCCACAGCCCAAGGAAATAAATCCCATGTCATTGCGGGGACAGCCTGGACTCCCTCTTAGTCTCTGGAGTTGTGTTTAGCTTTGCCTGCTTATGTCATTTGCCACTTGGTGCTGTTTGTTTATGCCGCCTTGTGGTAGAGAGGACCACAGGTGACTTACAAGGGTACTTAAAACTTGGCAAAATAACATAAATTAGAAATGAAGTGAAAGGAAATACAAGAAATGTTTAACCATGGTGGACTTTGAAATCTCCGTGGTATGCTGGGAGGCCACAGAGCACTTAGAAGAACACAAGTTTGGAGCCAGAGTGCCTGGATCCAACTACTGTCTCGGCTGTGTGGCCCTGGCAAGTCTTTGCCTCTTTCCCAGCCTTGGCTTCCTCACCTATGAAAGGGAACTGTCAATATCTCTATCTCATAGGATTGTGAGCATCAAGTCAGTTGACACACAGGAACATTACAATTTGTAATACATATGCATACATAGTGTAACTACATAGCACACCAACTCGCATATCTGCCTATGTAAACATACATAAAACCAGGGCTGCTCACATAACTTCCTGGTAGAGTGCTTGCCTAGCATGCAGAACACCCTTGATCCAATTGTTAATGCTGCAACTAGGTGAATAAATAAATAATAGACAGAAAGCCAGCCATGCAGTTGACAGAGATACGAGTTATCATTATTAAATTGCTGAAGCTACACAGAAAAATTTTAATTATTTCAAGAACATTTAATTATGTGGAAAGAGTTTCATAACATGGGAAAAGAAAATTGGAAAAGCATGCATACTATAGTGTCAAATCTATTTTTTTTAAAGTGTCCATTAGAAAGACATTGTTAATAGTAGTTATGTCCTGAAAGGGAGATGGCCAGTGATTTTGACTTATCTTTGCTGATACATTCTTAGTTTTCTATAACACAAGAGGAAAGAAAGCTAGGAAAGAAAAAGCTAAGGGAAGACAAAGTAGACACGGGAATAATGCCAAGTGCACCCTGGGATGGCCTATTCGCCTCCTGTGGGTGGGCTACCAATTTGTTCCTAAGCTTTCCCGCAGCCAAAATGAAAAGGAGACCATGTCCCTTACACAATTCCCAGTGTCCATGAGATAAAAACAGACCTCTTGCTCAAGAGAATTACAGCTCTTCTTGGTACTAAAATCAGACAGGAATTTCTCCTGGGGGGCCTCATAAAGGGAACACAGTGTGAGATAATGAGCACACATCCCCATAATAGTCACAACAGTAAGTTCCACGGGGCAGGCACTGTGATCAGCCCTCCATATAAGAGGACAAGCCGGGAACACACATTCTGTCAAGGAGGGGTCTGAAAGAGACAAATTGGGGTGCTCAGCTCCCTGACCTCGAGACATCTTGGAGTACCTAAAAGACAGCACCGCTGTTTGGGCCGTGCTGTTCCTGCTGAGAGCTTTCCGTGGGTCTTAGGTGACAAGTTGGAGAGACAGTTTGAAAGCGCCCTACAGGGCTTGTGGTTTTTCTGCACTGCTGGCCGAGCTTAGACAATGGGTGTCAGCAGGGAATGGGGTGACAGCGATTTCCATGTTTATTATGGTCACCTAAGGTCTAACCTGATCTCCTTTAGTTCTTCCTGTTAGGCAGGACAGTCTCACCTTGCAATCTAAGAAGTCTGAGTCTTCTGGAATATGCTAGAACTTCTCTACCTCCATTCAAAAATCCATCTTTTTTGCCACTTTTACGTTTGGTCCATTTTGATCTTGCCCAATGACCCAGGTCTCATCTGTCTCTTTGGAGTTTGGAGATGAGAGTCTCTCTCTCTCTCTCTCTCTCTCTCTCTCTCTCTCTCTCTCTCTCTCTCTCTCTCTCTCTCGTGTGTGTGTGTGTGTGTGTGTGTGTGTGTGTGTGTGTGTGTGTGTGTTTTGTTTGTTTGTTTGTTTTCCCCCTCCTAGGCAAAATGGTCCCATTTCTTCTTTTGGTGGTTTTTATGGAACTTGGGGTTTATGAGCGACCCGCAGTCTCTCCCCCCTGCACTTTGCAGTTATCAATGCCCCCTCCTAAAGCGTGCTGCCTTTGGAGGAGACAAATGAACAAAACAGATGTCCAAGTGTTTTCTTCTCAAAGTGGGGGTTATAAATACACCCCATGAAGGCATGTCGGTCTCCGAGCAGCGGGATGCAGGGTACAAATGAGTTCAAAACAACAGTCGAGTTCTTGGGTGAGAAAGCAAATTCCCAGGTGTTTCTGCCAGGAATGCATTAGGAGGGAGGAGCTACCATTCTGGGCTTCCAGCCCTCCATACCTGAGGACAAAACATGCTAGGGAGGGGAGAATGGGACAATGGGAAAACTTACGAGTGGCCTGAAGAGAAGAATCCGGGGGCTCAGGGGTCCTAGCCGCTGACGAACAAGAATGTTTCAGAGGAAAGAGGGGCAGTGGCACATGCCTTGAAGGTCAAGATAAGATCTGAAGGGAGAAAGCCTTGGGTGACCTTGACAGGCCATCGCTGCCGAGTGGTGGGGACACAAGCCAGTCTGCCTTAGGTTGTGGAGTGAAAGCGAGGTGAGAAAGTCAAGATAGCAAGTACAGACGGCTTCCAGTCAGCTCGATGACAAGCCGGTAGGAGAGAGAGCCGGGCCTAGCAGGAAGGTGATACGGGAGGAGGGCAGGCCTGGGCTTTCCATTGTTTATAAGATAAGGCTATTTGAACATGCCTTCTGTGATAGGAAGGAGCCGGGGGGAGAGAGAGAGAGAGAGAGAGAGAGAGAGAGAGAGAGAGAGAGAGAGAGAAAGAGAGAGAGAGAGAGAGAGAGAGAGAGGTGGCATTCAGGTGGCCCGAAAGCTTCCCAGGTTTCAGTGAAATAGGAAGTGACCTGATCAGCTGAGAGTGGGGGAAGGGCTGTTACACTGGAGGTCTGAGGCCCCGGCGCTGCGTACGTCCTTGTTCCCAGAGATAAAGACAATGCTTGCTGGGAAGAATAAAGGCCTCGCTGAGCTGGAGGGGCGTATGTAAGAAAGACAGTACGTAGTAGCCCCCACCGTCACGGGACACACACAGTAGACACAGAACCTCTGCAGCCCTTGTAAAGCCTAAAAATTAGACAGCTGGGCTGCACAATCATTTGGCCAGGAATCATCTGCAGTTATCTCAATTGCAGCATCAAGAAACTCAAATCAAGGACATTTAGAGCAATTGCAGTTAGCCCTGCTTTGGACAACGCTGCTAAGGTGCATTTCGATCCTTTCTGAAACTTCTTCTGGACTGAGCTAATGAGAGAATCCAGGAAGACCAAAGAAGAAACACGGTGGGAGGTTACTGAGGAGGCTGTGACCCAAAACTGGATGCCAGAGATCAGGATTCCACAGGTGGAGGAGCCCCACCACCACCACCACCACCGCGGGAGGGAGGACAAGGCCCATGAGGACCGGTGAGGGTGGGGGAGTCCCCGGAAGGAACAATGGCTTAAAGACAAAGGGGCCACGGTGCTGTTTGCGTTGTCACTTGGGTGTTGAAGACATCTATGACCAGCCTCTGGCTGAGGGAGAGTCTCTGATCTGCAAAGCAGGGAAGCAGGGGAACAGCCCTAGCGTGGCTGAGGGGAGGTGTAGGTAGCAAAGCAGCCTTGTGCTGCTGGTCTTAAAGAAACAGGAATCTTCAGGGTTTGTTCCGGCTATTGCTTTAATAAAGATGGAAGGATTATATTAATATCTATTAAGTATAGATCAAAGCTTCTATGTTACTCATTTTAAGATAATTTCTTCTGGAACACTTTATTTTTTTTTCTTCAACTTTAATTTAGCATCTATTGTCAATAAACTTTTTATTTTAAAGAGCTATATAATAATTACTTTCTACTTTTCAGGCCAGATGGTTCGTTGCAATTATTCATCAATGTACTGGCTCGCCACACAAAAGCAACCACAGGTAGTATATAAACTAATGGGTGCTGCTATGTCTGGATAAAACTTCATGGACACTAAAAAAATAAATAAATGAAAAGTAAAACTACAGATGGAAGGAATGTGAGTGGACTGGAGAGGGTAGCAGGCCCTGCCTTCAGCATCAGGCATATGTAGTATGGAGCAGAAAGAGCACGTCAGGAGGAGTAAGTGTCCTCAGGGGGAGTGGGCTGTGTGGCATCATGGGGGTGAGAAGAGCAGTCAGTGAGGACGATGAAGATTCAAAGGAGAGTGTCCCCAAGAGATGGGGCCCAGAGGGCCAGGGCCAAGAGCTTGGGAGGAAGAGGACAAGAAGACAGTACAGATCTGAGGGAAGTGAGCTGGATGAACTCCATCCCATAAAGAGCCAAGAGCTCTCCCTTATGTACTGATCAATTTATTTTAGTTTTTATTTCGGTGTTTGGGATAGAACCCAGGGTCTTATTCGTGCTAAGTAAGTGTTCTACCACTGAGTTATACACACTAGCACACAGGTCTTAACTGCTTTGGGTTTTTGAGACAAGGTCTCGCCATATAGTCCAGGCTGGCCTTGAACTTGAGATCCTCCTGCCTCAGCCCTCCAAGTACTGGGATGACAGGTATGTGCCACTACTGCCAGTATGAGTTTTACTTTTGAAACCAAGCACATGCTGTGCCTGTTGGGTGCATAGTCCTCTTGTGATCACTTTAACAGTCATGAGTCTGTTGTCTTCCTAAGATTGAGTTAGGATTTTATTATTTCTGTTTTACATGGAGATCATTAACTCACCACTGGTAAGAAGAACAGATGTGGGAACTAAAATAGTTTTATGGGGATTGGAGAGATGGCTCAGTGGTTAAGAGCACTTGATACTCTTCCAGAGAACACAGGTTCGATTCCCAGCACCCACTGGATACCTCACAACCATCAGTAACTCCAGCCCCAGGAGATCCAACTCCCTTTCCTGAACTCTGTAGGCACCAGGCACACACAAGGCACGTTGACAGACAAGCAGGCAAAACCCTCATACACATAAAATAAAATCAATAGACCTTAATTAAAAAAAAAGTCTGACGCCAGAGTTCACAGCTCTTGGCACCTGTGGGCATGGAGGGTGTGGTGATCCTCAATCCTTGGAGAGGAGGGGAGAGCTTGAGGTCTGCCAGAAGTGTGAGCTGTGTACTTCTGAGCACCTCTCTGCTGCAGTCAAGACAGACCTAGAGGACTTGGCTCCTAGGGCTCCAATATGGACTTTCTTAGAAACTACAGCCAGAGGTGATTTGTGCTTATCTGGCCTCCCTCAACTGATCGTGTCCCCTTGGGAAATAGAAGTTGGCTCAGGCTAAGCCTTGATTCCTGCTCATCGCTCGCGCCCAGTGTGTCTTTAAACAAGTTACTCTACCCACCGGAAAATCACTTTAATCATTTTGAAATGGAAATCACCACGCCCACTTTATAGGACTGTTATTGGGATTTGAAAAGAGTGGGTGTTCCATATATGATAGGCTTTTGTTTGATATTGGGGGGTGGGGCTAGGGATCTAACATAGGGATTCACATATGCTAGGACAGTGTACCACTGAGCTTCGTGCATCCCAAGCCCCAGCCTGTTTTGTTTTTAATAATTACAATCCTCAGATCTACTTGCCAGATCTCTCAGCCTGGAAGAATTGGGGGTGTCCTTTCATTTCAAGCCTTCGAGAGTCTGGCTCACCAGACTGGCTACCTGGGTACTGCTCAAGGGACTTGCAGGGACCTGGAGGGTTCTGGAAAGGAAGTTAGAACATAAGGAACAAGCCTGTCTGGTGTTCAGGGCTTCTAGAGAGTACTCCTGAATTCACTCCAGGGTCGGGTCCTTTATCTGCATCTCCAGGTCAGGCCTCCCTCGGTGCAGGCTTCTTGGTTGAGGATTCCTGAGTTGAGTTGAGCATAGACGTCAGTACAAATCCCAAATCCACCCAGCCCTTTCATCTACCAGGGCTCTTTGAAGGAGGGAAAATGCATGTGGATAAGAGAACCCAGCAGATGTAATTTATTTTCATTTGCAAAAACACTTTTGACAAGATCCCACCCTAAGTACTCCTAAAATAAAGAAACTGGGTCACAGTGGGGAGGCTTTGTCATGGATGGAAGATCCTCCCTGAGGCAGGGGACAAAGGGTGTAAATGAAAGGATGGATCTCCGGGTGGAGAAACTTGTGGGGGGCCCCTGAGCATCGGGCTGGGATTCCACTCATTAACATTTACGACAGAATGGAGAGGATGCCCTGACTGAAACTTGCTGGCTTAGAGAGGACCCTGGAGTGATGCCACCTCAAAGAGGATGCCTAGAAAAACATCTGTGTGGGCACAGGACACAGGCAGGTGTATCTGGGTAGAAATAATTTGAAAAAGCACGAAAGGTTATTAGCGAAGATTGGGAAATTATTCCTTCAAAACTCAATACAAACTCCTTAACAACAGGTTCCACCGAGACGCCCGTTGACATAATTCCTCCCTGAGCAGCATGGTCCTGCCCTCAACAGGATATTTAGTGTCTCTGACCCATGGCCTCTAAACACCAGGTCGTTTCCTCCGCACATGCACGCATACATACTACATCTCTACTCATGTTTATCAATTGCCCTTAGAAAAGCCACTCCCACCCTCTACTTCATCCACTTGAAATTTAGACCAATATGACACAAGCACCGCCCCCCAATTAAAAAAAAGTAAAGTTTGTGGTAAATATAAGAAACAAAAGAGGGACCAGTAACACTCAGGTCTTAACAAGTTACTCAAGTTCTCCTTTGGGTCCTCTTCTTACAGGCAGTGAGCTCCCCTTACTGCTCACAATGCTGAGTTCTGAGCTTTTGAACTGTTGCTGTTTATATTTATGTAGGTGTTGGAAACCTCCTGGCTAGAGTCCAGCTGGAAGCATCCTTCCTGATCCAGAACCCCATCCCAAGTGAATGAATTTGCTATTAGAAAAGAACCTTGTCAGGCAGCGGTTCTCAACCTGTGGGTCACAACCTCTTGGGGAGTCACCACAACATGAGGGATTGTATTAAAGGGTTGTGGCATTCGAAAGGTTGAGAACCATGGCTGTCAGGGAAGTCTGGTCAACAGGGACACCTTGAGAGTTTTTCACTCAAAGGTGTTTATAACCTGAGGTCAGAACTCTTCCATGCTTCCACGGGGCCAGACAACTCCCAGAGGAGGCTCCACGATGGCCTGGCAACCTAGCTGGACTGGTGACACACTGAACAGAGAGGAGACTCCATCACAGCCCACCCTGTGGATGCAGGTCAGAACTCCCAAGGGCATTGCTGTGTAAGGGTCCAGCGGCAGGCCTTAGTGGCCTCATCTAGTCCCCCTGGCCCAGATTACAAAGAGGGAAACTGAGGCAATGGGGACTAAGCAAACTGCCTCAGGATGAAGGTTCCCAAGAGATGACTGTGGGTGCCTGAATGGCTTGTGGGTCACCCATCCAAACCCACCCAGACAACACCTGCTACATTCTACTCTGCTGATTTAGGTGGGGGAGGGTCGCGATTTTGATGGGAAAAAAGAAACAGTTCTTTTTATTGAAAAATGATGACATTAGAAAGTTTCTATGCTTAAAGGCGTGAGCTTCTGTTAACCACAAAATTCAATTATATGGAACAGCTTACTTTCCCCCAATGTCAGTAAAATGAGGTATTGCTGGTTTATATACCACATGGAGAAAATCTAGAGACTTGACTCCAAGAGGCAGTGTGGGGAGAGCAGACACGGATCACTGATTCCAAACAGATTGGGTAAGTGCACGGACATTTCAACCTTAATAAGGTGTCGGAGGAAACGAGGATTTTTGGAGGCAGGAGGGAGCCCTTTTCTCACCACAGAAGCTGACATCAGTAGGGCCACCATGCCAGCCCCAGAACGATGCCAGAGACTACATACAGCTGATGTCTGTAGCTCAGCCTAGGGGGCCACTGCCACGCCTGAGGCTGAGCACCTGGCTTATGGGGTCTCACGGGGAACTCCTTGGGTGGTCAGCAGACCCAGGATTGTGCACCTGCACTAACATCCTGTGATTCTGGGCAAAGCACTTCACCTCCCTGAGCACAGACTTCCTCTTGTGAAAAATTCGGATAGAAACCCTCTCTTCCCACCCCCCTTCTTTCCTTGCTTCTGTGGATATCAAGAGGCTGGGGGTTAAGTTCAGTGGTAAAGTTTCAATTGTCAACTTGATGAGAAGTAGAGTCACCTGGGAGAGGGGATTCTGGACATGGTATGTGAGGGATTGTCTTTATTAGATTAGTGGAGGTGGGAAGGCCTGTCCACTGTGAGGGGCACCATTCCCTAGGCTAAGGCCCTAGACTGTATTTTAGACAGTGAGCCGAGCACAAACATTTGCCCCCCTCTATTTCTGGACTATGGATGTCGAGTGACCCGCTTCCTCAAGCTCCTGCTGCTGTGATATCCCCAAACTATACAAACTTTGAGCCAAAATAAACCCCTTTTCCCTTAAATTGTTTTTCTCAGGGTATTTTGTCACAGCAAGGGGAGCAGTAACTAAGATACCTAGCAAGCCCAAAGGCATTAGGTTTGACCCCTAACCCTATAAAGCAAAATCATATTCAAAAGACCATAAAGTGTCCAAATCACTAACCAATTCATGGAGAAGCAGTTAACCAGACACCTACTCCTACCTCCGCCAGGGGACCACTCTCTTGAGAGGGATGTACACTACCTTGGACAATTGGAGAGCATGTATGGGGAAATGACCTCAGACATCACAGAAATATTGGAGCACAATACTAATAAAATATTATTAATTAATAAGACGTGGTAAGCAACAATAAAAAAAAAATGTCCTCTCCAGCTGGGAAGTGGTGAAGTCATGCAGTCACAACCATCAGCTATAATGGCAGCATTTGGAACTTTTGGAACACTTTGCTCACTGCTGAGGGACCTGGGTGCTTGGAAGGCCCTGGTGGTGGTGCAGAAGTCGGCTGTGAAACTGTCTTAGGGAAGACAGAGGTGGAGACCCTATACTGGACTGGGATGAGCAGCTCCAGGATCGGCTGCCCATTCCTGTATCCTAAACACCTAGCACAGAACTTTTCAGAGTAGGCACCAGAACATTATTTGGTAAGAACCAAGAAGGGCCTGACTAGAATGTCTAAATGTTAAATGTATGGAACATAGATTTTTTTTTGATGTCCAGTAGCATATCTGGGACCGAAGTTATTGGGTCTAATTCAGTTCTTCCTCTAGGAGCTACTTTTCACATGGTGAGTCTGGGCTTTGCCCTAGAACCTGGCTGATCCTTGGCAATCTTATCACCTGTGATGTGCACAGATGTGTCCAATGTCCTCCGGCTCCAGAGTAGGATCCAGGGTTTTTCACCAGGAGCCAAGGCCCCTTTCTTGTACTGGGTAGCATCACCCAGCATACCAAGGGCTCAGGAGGCCTCCCGACGGGGCCCCCTCCCCTAAGATCTGATTTTCTCATCATCTGGTTAGTCTCAGCAACTCACAGCAAAGGGATGAACCAAGCTGACCTTTCTGGAGGTTTGTTTAAAGCCGAACAATGTTTGTCTTGTCCAAACACTATGAATTACTCCTGAGGATCCTGCCCGGTTTTACAATCCACAGCTACAAATGGCTTACATAAATAGGGACTTGTCCCTCCCCCGGCCCCCTCTCCGCTCCTAACGGTTTTTCCTCCCCCTGTCCACGGTCTCCCCCTCTTTCAGTCCTTCTTTCGGCCGCTTCACACCTTCTCCTAGCCTGTGTCTTTCTAGCCCAGTGTAGTAAAGGGTCAGGTGCTAGGTTTCTCTAGGCCAGAGCTCACCCCTGGGTTATTACTGGCACAAGTCCCACTATGGCTGGCCACCCTGTCCCTGCTATGGACAGGTCTCCCTGGCTAAGGGAACCTCTGAACCCGGCTGTATGTCTGTGCAGTGCTGACAGTATTCCAACTATGTATGAAAGCATGCTGGTTTGGGGGACTCAATGTCTAGTCAGCCTCCAGCCCTCTTAGGCCATCATCCCTCATCTGGCTGGATGCTGAGCTCACCTATGCTGCTCTGATTGGCTGCAAATTCCTGGGACTTGGTTCTAGTTTCTAGAAACAGGCTCCACTCATTATGCTACCGGTCTGCTTTTGCTGATCAGATAAGAACTGTGGAGAACCATCAGAGGTTGTGAGCCTGGGAGAGAGGGGTCTTTTGGGAGGAGCCCAATATGGGCTGAATTTCTTTACTATGGTCCCTGTAACCACTGGCATCAATGTTTGGGGAAATTCATCTCAAATGTAGTGTTCTGGGCCAGTGAGATGGTTCAGTGGATAAAAACACCAACCCTGATGACCTGACTCTGATTCCCAGGACCCACATGGTGGAGAGCACTGACTCACAGGTTGTCCTCTGACTTCCACACGCACTGCGTCACGTAAAAAAAAACAATGTAAAAACATAAATGTATAAACATTTAAATCAATTAATGTGGTGTTCTGACTATGCCCTCCCCCATATCTCGAGACACTTAGAAAGCAGTTTCTAGGAGACTTGGAGTCTAGTACCCAGTTGCAGCAAGGGGTGGGTGGAGCCACCCTGAGAGAAAATGCAGGGTTGCTAACACTCCAAGAAGGTGTTGGTGAAGACTTGGGAAAATGCCAGGGGTGTGTGCTCTCGGGGTTGGTGGCTGGAGGTGTGAGTAGTGTGTGGGATCCTTCTACCCAGGGCCTCCAGCACTTGGGGCCAAATGTGATCTCATTTTACCCTTGTTTTGCAAACGAGGAAACTGAGCCTCAGAAGGGAGGCGTGACTTCCAGTCAGAAGTTGGTGAGTGGCATGGAATTCCATCTCCCGGGCACACCCTGGCCTTTCCAGAACCGCCCCTTCCTCCCAGCGCCTCTCTTTGCAGGTCCCAACCACTGAAGGAGCCAACACCTCAGGGCCAAATCTGCCCAGCCAGGTGGACAGCCAACGAGCCCTGTCCTCAGCGAAGTCGTCCCTGGAGCCTCCCTCTGGATGGAGCGAAGCCAGCTCAGCCCACTCGCCCTCTCCAGAGCCCTGCGGTGGGCATTAGGGCTGTGGCTGGAACGCAGAGATCCCGTTCCACCAGAAGACAGGGGGCGCCACCAGGGAAAGGCTCCAGCATTCAGACCAGTAGACTTTTTGGGGTCAAAGTGGGAGTTATTTTGAGTAAGGAAAAAGCCCCCGGCCCGGAGAGGACCCTATGGTCCAGACAGAAGTGACCAACAGTGCAAATGACACGTGAATTCCTGGGCCCCCAGGACGAAGGACAGGATATAGCAAAGAACCCAAAATAAAGTCTGGCTCTGGTCGGGGTTGCACCAGCCCGGCCTTGTTTCTAAACCTTTTTTATTCTACTCGCAATTTAGGACACCTAGGATCTCGCAGTGTGACCTCGGACACCCACCGACGCTTTTGCGAACGGGTTTTAGACCAGTGATCCTTACTTAGAGCCCTGGTTTGAACATCCTTGTGTTAAATTAGCTGCGCCTCCTTCTAGCTCGACACTTGATTTTTCTAATCTAGCTCTTTGTCCCCGGTGCCCTTAACCCCCTGCTTCCTGCTCCCGAGCCGCCTCGGCCTGAGCCTGGGTCCAGCTCTCGCTCGACTTTCCCGTCGAAGGCCCTCGGCGAGTGATTCCCGGGCGCGCAGGCGGAGGCCGGCGGGTCCGAGGCGCGGGCCGGGGCTGTATGGAAATGGGCAGAGGAGCCGGCGGGCGCGGCGGCGATTTATTCTGGGAGTGACAGCCCCTTTGAGCGCTCGGCGAATGGCATTTTCTGTCTGTGAAAGCCTTTCTTCCCACCTCTGTTCAGATTAGCCCGGGGTATGAATGCACCCATTATCCAGCCCGCTGACCATTCTGAAACGCCAAATTAATTACTAAGCACTGAATCAGGCGCCCAGGCCGGGCCACTGGGAGGTGTGAAAATAGCGAGCTGCCGGGGATGGGGACTGCGAGGGGCGCAGCGCGCTGAGAGGGCCGGGCGGGGTGGCCCGAGGGGCGGGCGCGGCGGGACTCGGGCAGGCTTGGCCAGACGCCGAGCGCGACCTGCCGGCGTGACCGTGAGCGACCGCGGGGCGAGCGGGCGGGCGGGCAGGCGTAGAGCCGGGGTCGCGGCCAGGAGCAGGCTGAGGCTGGTGGGCATCGCTGTTGCCAGAGCGCACCAAGTGCACCGGGCTGTGGCTCGGGCGTGCTTCCTGCTGCGTGCGAGCAGCTATCTCCGTGCACCGCCCCGGGTGGCCGCCTCCAGACGGCCCCAACCCGGGGCCACCCCCTCCAACCCCACGCAGGCAGGCTTGTGAGAACCGAAGCTGCCCTCTGAGGCCTTCCAAAAACTTGGGCGCCACCCTCCGACCGCAGCCCCAGCCAGAGCTATTCGAGCGCGGGGCAGTCGCTAAGCTACCTCCACTGCCGTGACACTTACCTGCGGGAGAGGGACGCTGGGCCGTGGAGGGAAGCGAGCTCTCGGTGGATCCTGCTGGATTGCGCCGGGAGTAGAGGAGCGCCCTCTTTTAAGACTCTTCCCCCAGGTTCCACCAGGTGGTGTCACGCCTGCCGGGCCCTAGCGGCTCCTCACTCACCGGGTCACGCTGGTACCGGGTGAGCGCTGCCAGAATCTCAATGACTCGCTCCCATCCGGCGGCCTGCCGCGTTGGCTTCGGTTGAAATTGGGGCTATGGAGGAGCTTGGACAGTCAAGGACGACAGAATGAATGCAATTAGAGATATACTAATTACCGAAGAGAAAGCCAGCCATTCACCTTAGCTTTGAGTTGGTCTGAGAATTGAATTGGAGAAATCTGGTGTCTGGCCAGAAGCTGGGGATGAGCATGGGCTGGTAGAGGGGCTTGTTCAAGGACGTGCGATTTACGTCCCCAGCCCTCACTTCAAGTCAAGCTAACTGGACCTTTGATGCAAGGTGGTTAGTTGATCTACCTTCAGCAATTACCATTTATTTAAATGACTAAAGAGATGGAGAACTGTCGCCATTGACTCTTGGAAATGGGTCATTTACACTTCTGAAAGAGGAATTTAAGATCACCAGAGAGGAGGAGGGAGGAGCTCCATATTCCTCTGGAGAGCACTACACTCTTCCATTGACCATTCTCAAAGCCTTGGGGACCGTAGGCGGTTCATACCGGACACAACCGAGCTCAGCCAGAAACTGAGTTTCAGGCCATTATTAAAATCTTACACTGTAGGCCTTCTATATCAATAATTATTCGCTGAGACTTCAAACTGAATTGTTAACTTTTTTTTTCCTTGTCGTTATTTACTGACATTCCTTTTGCATAGCAGCCTTTCTCCTTCGGAGTTCTGTACTGTGATTAGTTTCTCATGCCCTTGAAATGCTCCTGTGATAACCTGCGGTGAGGGGAGTTTGGATAGTGAACTTTTTGTTGTTTGCTTGTTTGTTTGTTTTGTTTGTTAGTTTGAGACAAGGTCTCAGTTTGTAACCTTGACTGGCTTGGAGCTCCATAAGTATGTCAATCAGGCTTGCCTTAGACTCAGGGAGATCCACCTGCCTCTGCCTCCCCCAGTACTGGGATTAAAGGTGTGCATCTTGGGCACCAATATTGGTTCCTTTTAAAGATGGGTCTTGCTGTGTAGTTCCACTCTGACCTGTAACTCGAGGATCCTGCACCTGCCTCATACCCCAGAGTGCAGGAATTAGAAGAGAGGTGCCCTGCTGCAGTCTGCTGACCTTTGGAGTCTTCCCACTTCTCTGTTAACAGGTCCCTGGTTAGACACAGGGGTAGAGAGAGTCTCAGCCTTTCACTCACTGTAAAACAGGGACGTTGTTAGTAATGAATCAGAAAGAAGTTGAAGCCTTTGCTTTCCACAGGGATTAAACACAGCAGAGGACCAGGAAGCATAACAAGGCGTGATTATCTGTTGCCAGTTACTGAATCACTGTCCTCAGTCTTTAATTGTAGACATTTCTTTCCAGGTTTAGACTAGACTCCTTTAAATTTTGGGATAGAGTCTTGCTATGAAACCCTGGCTGGCCTTAAATTCACTATGTAACCCAGGCTGGCCTCCAATTTGTAGGTGATCTTGCCACTGTCTCTCAAGTGCTGGTGCTGGGATCAGGTATTCACTACCATGCTCACTAGGTCACACTCCTTATCCTTTTTTTTTTTCTTCTCTTTGCTGGGGATTTACTGAGGCTGCAGTGTGCTACACATGTGCTCTGCTGCTGAATGAAACCCCAGACCCCTGGTTTTCTCCCACCCCCTTTCCTGCCCTTATTCTTTTATTTGAGACAGAGTCTCAGTGTATCCCAGGTAGTCCTGGAATCCCTGCTTCAGGGTTCTGAGTGCTGAGCCTACGTTAGTGGATCATACCCAGCTTATTTACTTCCTTTCCTCATCTATCACGTCTATCTTTGTCTGGAACTCATTATGTAGCCCAGGCTGCCCCCAAACTTATGGGAATCTCCCTGCCTTAGCTCCTCAGTGCTGTCTTCTTTTATTCTTTTTAAAAAATTATATAATATTGTATTATACTTTATATATATATAAAACATATATATTATATACCTATACATACATACACACTCTATATGGGTCTCGGGGACTATTAATGTGTATCCTTGTCTGACCTGGAACTCACTCTGTAGACCAGGCCAGCCTTAAGCTCACAGAGATCTGCCTTCCTCTGCCTCCAAAGTGCTGGAATTAAAGACATGACCACCATACCAGCTATTTCTTTTTGTTTGTGTGTATGTGAGGATGCCTGCTTGTCTGTATGTGTACTACATGCCTGCAGTGTCCTTGGAGGCCAGAAGAGGGCATTGGATCCCCTAGAGTTGGTGTTACAATCAGTTGTCAGCCACTCAAGTGTGGGCGCTGGGGCAGCAAGCTTGAGTCCTGGGCAAGAGCAGGGACCACTCTCAACGGCCAAGCCACCTCTCCAGCCCCCTCACATTGTCTGCTTTTCTTGCAAAAATGTAACTATTTGATGTGTATGGGTGTTTTGCCTGCATGTATGTCTATGCACCATGTATATACCTGGTGCTGGGGGGGGAGCAGAAAAGGACATCATATCCCCTGGAACTGGAGTTATAGATGGTTGGGGGCCACCATGTAGATGCTAGGAATTGAACCTGGGTCCTCTTCAAGAGTAACAAGTGCCCTCAACCACTGAGTCATCTATCTCTCCAGCCCCAAGACAGACCATGTCAAAAAAAAAAAAAAAAGAGTACTTGGTACACGTACCCAGCACCCAGGAGGCAGAGGTGGGTGTATCTCTGTGGGTTCGAGACCAGCCTGCCTACATAGTAAGTTCCCGGCCAACCGAAGTCTATCTAGTGAGAGCTCACCCTAGACAGACAAACAGAACTTCACAGGTTGTGTTGTTGCTGCCTCCGTGCCCAACGGCAGCCGGGACCGGGTCCCTTGCTCGCGCTCCCTCCTCCTCCACCCTCCCGTGTGGTTGCAGTGGGTCTGTTCTGCCCCCACTGTCTAGGAATCTGTCCATTGTAATTAAGAAGCAACAACAGACAGTAAAACGTGTCAGAGAGGATGTGAAGAAATCAGAATCCCTTAATGAGTGCGAGGAGGGGAGAACAGTCCAGCAGTTTCTCAGAAAACCCAGGCGTACACTACAATTCAGCAATTCCAGTCTGAGGGATCTACCCAAGAGAGATAAGAACACATCCACACAGAACACGTACACAAATGTTTGCAACAGCATTGTGGGCTCTACCCAACCTAAACATCCAACAAGAAAATATTGGAGTGAAGGCATGACGTAACCGTATAACGGCGTGTTATTCCACCACAAAACCAAATGATTGCTGTGCGCTACATGAAATGTTACCCTAAGTGGAAGAAGCCGGTCACAGAAGATCATACATATATTATATGGTTCCATTTACAACGAGATGCTCAGAATAGGCGCATCGACAGAGATGGAAGGTGGTTGCTCAAGAAAGGCGCTGACAGAAGGAAAGGGGAAGGACCACTGATGGGCGTGACGCTGGCTCTGAAGCAAGGAAAGGCAGTTTGTACGATGGTTGCACAATTCTATGAATTTCCGGAACACCACTTTCAGTGCATGAGTTGGGTGGAATGCGAATCACATCTCAATGTGAATGTTAAATAATACTTACTCCATTTAATCCATACCAGGTCCCAGGATAAGCCCTGGCTACACAGACATGATTCAGGCTCTGCACCCAGGAACCTTACATCATAACTGGTGGATTTTTTTTTTAGATTTATTTATTTATTATGTATACAGAAGACGGTGCCAGATCTCATTACAGATGGTTGTGAGCCACCATGTGGGTGCTGGGAATTGAACTCAGAACCTCTGGAAGATCAGTCAGTGCTATTAACCTCTGAGCCATCTCTCCAGCCCCATAACTGGTGGATTTTTGTCATTCCAGAGTCCCACGACCTTCTAGAAGAAGGAAATTCCCTCCTTGCACCTTAGTGCGAAGATTTCCAGGGCCAACAGAAGGCCTCTCTACAAACTCACTATGATCTTTGAATCCAAATAGTGTTCCCCGTAACAGCGGCCATGTGCAAGGCCACGGCAGTGTTCGCGGTCAGCAGCCTGCCATGGGGCTTCAGACCCAAGCCTTGCCCCTCACTAGCCCCTTGAACCTACTCAAGCCACTCATTTTCCTTGTGCCTTAGTCTCCTCACATGCGATATGAGGATAAGAGGGTCTATGTCCTAAAGATTTTGTAGTGCACACATTAATGTATATAAAATCATAATGTGGGGTAGCTGTCTGCAAAGACCTCAGGCTGCCTCCCCACAGTCCACTAGGTGGCGCAGGTGCACCACTTTGGGCCACAAAGTTGTCTTTCCCCCTCCTACCCTGACCCCCCCATACACACCCCCCACCCCACCCCGACCTCCAGCACAGTAAACCCTGGGTTTTGGTAGATGGTGTGTGTGGTTCACCAGTGTTGTAGCTTTGGTTCACCTGTGAATTACATATGGCAGTATCACTGATAATGCAGTAACATTTTCTAACTAGTGCTATTCGCTGGAAAAAGTTGTATTTAATGCAGAGAAAATCAGTCTACAGATCAAAGGCTTGCAGCCTGAGCAGAGCTCAGCTCCATGGTTGCTTTGTGCTACCACCAAGCACTGTGCAGCCAGCCACACTGGAGGTCTTCCACAGTTACCTTTCATTTTATAAGTAGACACCCCATGGTCATCCTGAGATGAAATTCATAGATGATATAGCCTTCCGACATGCATAATGTCCTCTTCCAGGTCAACCAAAATGTCTTCTTAGGGACAGAAGAAAAAGCCACACACAGTGAAATCTTATGTAAGTGTCTGGGCACAAGGACGTAAGATGGCATAAGGAAGTGAGTAAATACTTGTGTCTGTGTGTGGGACGACCAGGGAGACCACAGTAACAAAGACTGATAGAGGTGTGAGCCAAACCCCTTGGGTAGCACTGCCATAAGCAACATGGTTTTTCAAAGTGGTCACAGTGTTTGGTCCAACTGCTTTGTTGGAAACGTTACTGTGTATTAACAGCGTGAAAATAAAATGTGTGTTCCAAGACAAAGTAAAGTTGAGCTTTGCCTACCAGTGATTTTTTTTTAATCTGCATGATTTTTAGTGTAGTGTTTTAAAAGATATAGGAAAAGGGACGCCTCTGTTGTACATGACTGTCCCCTACATGCCACGTACTGTAGGCACCTGGCACTTCTGTCCCTGGCTACTAATAGAAATTGAGACCCCCTCCCCAACACTATGGCAGCCCAAACCACTTCCCCACAAATTTCCAATTGAACAATAGATGCTCCACTGGGCATTAGAAGTTCAGGATCAAAATTGCATGAGCGTTCCTAGCAAGGGTGCCTGCCATTTGCCCTGCTTGGAGCTAGACTTGTAAAAGGCATTTAGTTTCTTTCCAGCCTACACAAACACACTTGTCTGGGGCTAGAGCTGGCCCTCAAAGAGGGTTCCAGAAGAGGGAGGGCCTCTTACGCTGAATTTCTCCCCTCCTGTGTGCCCTGTGTCCGGAAGGGAGATCCAAAGGAGGCTAGCCTCCCTGTCAATCTCGTGCACAATCTGGTGGTCTTTGGGAGGCTTTTTTTTGCAAAACCCAGCTGGGAAGTAAATCGGCATAGACGGGAATCCTGATTTTAGCAACTGGGGCCAGGGCCCTAGCCTGGGAGAACGTCCTTGCTCTGTGTGTTCGGCATGTCAATCACAAACTATTCTTGCTGTGTCTTCTCCGAAGCAAAGCTAGTGAGCCCAGAACCCCTCTGGACAAGGTTTCTGACAGGCCGGCAGGTACAGGCTTGTTCACGGGGCTCAGTCACTTCAGTATACTCACCTCCACCTGCGCTGAGGTATTTTCCGGTCTGTACATCTGGCCCTTCCATTCTCATGCAGTTGTGGCGTATCCCTGCCCACTGTCCCCTCCCCGCCCCCCAACTTGAGGCTTGTTTGTCTTGCAAGGCAGGTATGACATGGCCTGATCCCCTCACTGGTATTCCTGGAATTTAACTGTCTCGGTTAGACCCAGACCTAAGTGTCTCTCCTCCTCCTTACACATTCTATCACTTTAGCCAGCTGACATCTCTGGGCCATCTGGTCACCCACAGCAAGCAGTCAAATGTTCAAGAATTCTCTCCCAGACCCTCTGACCTAAAAAGGGCAGCGGAGGGACCAAAGCCCATCAACAAGCCAAAGGATTGGAAAACTGTGACCATGACTTTCTATTGCTATTCAAGCCTCAATTCAGATGGCTTCTCACCCAGGCATCCACCCATGCATAGCAGTTTGTAAGACCATATGGTTTATTTAGTGTGTACACATTTATTGACTCCTCCGGTATGTCAGGCTTGATGGGCACAGAACAGTTGTGCGCTCATCAGGCTACAAGCCTAGAAGAAAAAGCAGACATTTAATAAACAATAGCGTAAACATCTGTGTGACCGAAACATAGATACGCAGTACAAGAAATAGAGAGAGAGCCGGGCAGTGGTGGTGCAGACCTTTAATCCCAACTCTTGAGAAGCATAGGCAGTAGGATCTCTGAGTTGGAGGCCAGCCTGGTCTACAGAGTGAGTTCCAGGACAGAAAAAACTCTGTCCTGAAAAACCAAAAAACAAAAAATCAAAATAAAAAAACAAACAAAGGATAGAGAGAGATGGGCCGGAGAGATGGTTCTGCAGTTAAGAGCACTTGATGCTCTTGCAGGGGAATCTAGGTTCTGTTCCCAGCACCCACATGATGGCTCAGAACCACCTATAACTCTAGTCCCAGGGGACTAAATGGCTTCTTCTGGCCTCCACAGGCACCAGGCACACAAGTGGTACATATACATACACACAGGCACTCACACACACACAGAAGGTAAAAACAAAACTTTAAAAAGAGGAAGACATATAAAGACCCTGGAGGCTGGGACTCTGGTCACAACTGAGGAAGTGACATTTGACTTGAAACTTGAGGCTTGAGACGGTATTAGTTGGGTGAAGAGAATAGAGAAGACAATTTCCCCATGGCGGGGACAAAGCAGGTGAAGGCAGAGGCAGCCGGGTGAGGTCAAGAAGCCATAGTAGCATTTGTTGATCATGTGCTATGTGTCCAGCCTGTTCTAAGAGCTGGGCCAGTACAGTGCTTCTAATGCCTACTGTCTTCATTTTACAAATGAGGAAACTGAGTCATGGGGGAGGGGTAAGAGTCCCCCTGAAGTCACAGAGCTACAAAGCATCAGAGGCAGCATTTGGGCACAGGGAATCTGACTTCAGGACTGTACCCTTCAGCCCTATAGCAGAGCCCCCACGAAGATAAAAGGTCGTGGAATCAATGGTAACACAGCGTTGGGTGCATGTAAAAAGACAAAGTCAACTGGGCAGTGGTGGTGCACGCCTTTAATCCCAGCACTCGGGAGGCAGAGCCAGGTGGATCTCTGTGGGTTCGAGGCCAGCCTGGTCTACAGAGCAAGTTCCAGGACAGCCAGGGCTACACAGCGAAACCCTATCTCAGAGAGAGAGAGAAAAAAAAAAAAGACAAAGTCACTTTGCCAGTGCACCTGTTGAGCCTAGAAGGACAGAGATGGTCACGGAAAGGTGTTTTCTTGATCAACTGTTTCAGATGCTGTTGTCCTGCCTGCCATGGGACCAGGGCTTGCTGGACCAGGGCTTGCTGGACCAGGGCTTGCTGCACATTGCTATGTACTCTCCCACTGAGCTACATCCTCAGTCAGAGCACAGACTTTCAAAAACAGGGAAAGAGACTAACTTCTTAAATAAAAACAGAGACTGGTGAAAAAAGGAAGTGGGAGCAAGGAGTCAAGAATGGCGTAAGTATTTTCTCATTTTCTCTGGGTCGTGCCAACAGTTGACAGCGGCAGATGCTCATTTGGTACTTCCTGGGGGCCGGGCAGTCTTCTGAGCGTATTTTATTCTCCGAGTCACGTCTACATAACAACCTCAAGGTCAGGGCTGTCCCTCTCTCCATTTTACAGAGGCAAGGGGGTTCCATGGTTTGGTGGCCTGTGTTAAGGAGTTGGTTAGGCTGGGTTTCCTACATAGTTTGTCAGGGGTCTGCTTTGGTGGGGAAGCATTGTGGGTGTTGTGACTGTAGCCCCCCAATCACACTGCCTCTCAAGGGCTTTCCAAGTTGCTCATTTGCAAGTAGGAGGGGAAATGGGGGTGGGAGGGACTGGGGATCTGGTGTGGTAGAGCTGGGGTGAGTGGGAATGCCTGACCTGGGCTTACTCGGCCTGCTCAGTCCCAGAGACTCTTCCCACTCTCACCCTGAGAGGACGCGGGCTCTACAGACTTTCGCAGCTCTGACTGTCACATCAACACACTCAGGGCAGAAGCAACTTGCCAACAATTGACTCTGGTGAGGAATATAGTGCAAAGAACTTTCCAGAAGGCTAGTGGCCTTCCTCAGATTTCATCAGAGGTCCTATGAGACTTGGCTGTCCATCAGTCAACGAAAGATGTGGGACACAGCCTAGGCTCAGAACTAGTGCTCTTCTGTGTTCTGGTTACCCCAACCAGCCTTTTGGCGGGGCTGTTAGTACAGCTAAGTCAAACTTCCCCTCTTGACCAGAGTATGGAAAGGGAAGAGATGGCCTGCAAGGGAAGAGCTGGATCTGAGGTCAGCCCTGTACTCCTCTTTCTAAAATACTAGCACCCCCTAGTGGGCACAGGCTCTATTTACACTGCAGGGTTCTGTGCCCGGCCTTAGCTTTTCACTCAGCTCCAGATGAATTTATTTGTTTGTTTGTTTGTTTGTTTGTTTTTCAAGACAAGGTTTCTCTGTGTAGCTCTGGCTGTTCTGGAACTCACTCTGTAGATCAGGCTGGCCTGGAACTCAGAGATCCTCCTGCCTCTGCCTCTCGAGTGCTGGGACTAAAGGCGTGCGCAGCGAGGTCTGGCCACTCCAACTGAAATTTAACATGTCCTTGAATAACGAAATTATTATCCATTAGACAAAAAACACTGTGATTTTTGCCCCCAATAAATTAGTGTTTTTTTTAATATCATAAACATTGTTGGAAATATCATTTATTTCTATTACTACTGGCTATTAGATCTGCCAGTCAATCACATAATTAAATACATTAATGAAGAAGTGTACTGCGTGTGATGGTGCATGGCTATAATCCCAGTCCTTACTTCTCTGAGGCGGAAGGATCCTGAGTTTGAGCCAGCCTGTGGGATTCAGGCTAGTGAAGGTCAAGGAGAGAGGAAAGGAGGGAGGCAGCACAGGTCCTTGTCTTAGCCTGATGTACTGCTGTTTCTGTAGTTTGATGTGAGTATCTGAGCTCTCCAAATCCTGTTGGCCAGGAGCAGGACAGCAGTGGGACGCCTGCTAATGCCAGCAAATGCTGACGACATTGTCATCAGGACCACTCGGTGTCCCCACTGACCACTTAGCTAGCACTGGGGAGGCTGGCCATGGCTGAGTCCGCTCAGCACAGGGAAGGTCCTTGTCTGCAAAGGTAAAAGGCTTCGAGCTTCAGGATGACCCAAGGTCTCTGCAGGCCACTCCCTGTTTACCCCAACCACTGCCCTCATCTGGAGCTCACCAGAAGTCCTGGGCCATCAGGCCTTTTTTGGATCCACCCCCACTCCAAACAGTTAACTTCCTGATTTGCAAGGTATCTTACATATTCCAAATGTTAAGTGACTGCTGTACACAATAGTGCCTTTAAAAAATATTTTATTTGGCCCGGAGAGAGGCTCTGTGGTGAAGAGCTTGTACTGCTCTTGCAGAGGACCCTAGGTTCTGCACCCAGCACCCACATAGGGTGGCTCACAACTGCCTATAACTCCAGCTGCAGAGAGATCCAACTCTTCTGGCCTCCATGGGCACCTGCACTCATGTTTACACTCACACATACATAATTAAAAAATATTTTTTTCTCTGTAGACCAGGCTGGCCTCGAACTCACAGAGATCCACCCGGCTCTGCCTCCGGAGTTCTGGGATTAAAGGTGTGCACCACCACCACCACCGCCTGGCCAGGTCAACTTGGGCTACATAGCAAGACCCTGTCTTCAAACAAACAAATTCATATCTGACTTTAAATTCATGGCCACAAAATATTCTGTATTTTTATTTAAAAGTTTTAAGGTTTTGTTTTCTGAATCTAACCTTTTAGTCTATCTGTCTTAGTCACTGTTCTATTGCTGTGAAGAAACACCACAACCAAGGCAACACTTATGAAAGAAAGCATTTCATTGGGGGCTTGCTTTCAGAGGTTCAATCCATTATTATCATCATGGCGGAGAGTGTGACAGTGTGCAGGCAGATGTGGTGCTGGAGAAGGAGCTGAGAGTTCTACATCCTGGTTAGTAGGAAGCAGAGAGAGAGAGAGAGAGAGACAGAGAGAGACAGAGACAGAGAGACAGAGAGACAGAGACAGAGAGAGAGAGAGAGAGAGAGAGAGAGAGAGAGAGAGAGAGAGAGAGAGAGAGACTGGGAGACTGGGCTTGGCTTGAGCTTTTGAAACCTCAAAGCCCATCCCTAGTGATACACTTCCTCCAACAAGCCACACCTCCTAGTCCTTCTCAAATAGTGCCACTCCCTGGTGACTAAGCATTCAAATATATGAGCCTATGGGGGCCATTCTCATTCAGACCACCACACGATCTGAGGGACTCCTTCCAAACACAATGTAGTAAAAAGTGGGAAGTTTCTGCTGCAACAACTCAAAGCACTTGGATAAGTTATAATAACTCTCTTTCTCCTCCTCTCCCTCTCCTTCCCCCTCTCCTTCTCCTCTCTCTCTCTCTCTCTCTCTCTCTCTCTCTCTCTCTCTCTCTCTCAATCAAACCCTGTGTATACGCTAGGCAAATGCTCTATGACTGAGCTACACGCCCTGCCCACTCCAGCAAGCTCTCACAGCAGAGGTGTTCTGAGTCCATCCTACCTACCTCGTTCTTGAATGGACTGAGGTGATCAAACCCTCAAGTTAAGTGTCTCTAAGGAAAGGACAAACCCTCACTCTGGGAAAACAACACGGGCTTCCATCTCCATAGCTCTTTCGTAAACACTGGGATACAATTAAAAAAAAAAACATGAGCAAGGTGGTGGTGGTGGTGGTGGTGGTGGTGGTGGTGGTGGTGGTGGTGGCGCACACCTTTAATCCCAGCACTCAGGAGGCAGAGGCAGGTGGATCTCTGTGAGTTCGAGGCCAGCCTGGTCTACAGAGTGAGTTCCAGGGCAGCCAAGGCTGTTACACGATAAAACCCTATCTCGAAAAACCAAAGGAAAAAGAAGACACAGTGAAGGAAAAGAAATAGACAAGAGTGGCAGCCTTGCAGTGATCCGAACTTTGGAAAAAACAGATAAAGACTTTAAACTGGCTGTTGTAGGTAGGCTGAATGGAAAAAAAGGAAAAGGTAAAATGAACAAGATTTCAGTGGGGAACTTGTTAAAAACAATCAAGGAGCTGGGTGCTGTTGGCACACACCTTTAACCCCAGTACTCAGGAGGCAGTATGCTGCCCTGCTAATTCTAGCCTGCATTTTCTAGCCTAGAACAAAAGTTCTAGGTGCCCAAGGAAGTGCCTGCTCAGTTAGCTTAGGGGTCAGCTGATGATAAAAGGCCCTTTCCTTCCTTCAGTGCTTAGAAATTCCCTCAAAGCTCTGATAGTTTACCACCCCGCCTCACCTCTGACTTCACATGTGAGTAGAACTTGGGCGGGTGAGATTAGGACCCTCTCTTTGTGATGGTTAATCTCTGCTGTCAGCTATGGCTTCTTCAAAATCACTTAGGAGGCACAGCTCTGAGTATGTTTGTTAAAGTGTTTCCAGAAGGGAGACCCACCTGGCATGTGGCTGGCACTATCCCATGAGCTCGGGTCCTGGTCTGAATGAAAAGGTGAAAGTGAGCTAATGAACATCGTTCATCTCACCGGCCTTCTGCCTTGGATACAGTGTGACCAGCTGCGGGACTACCCTACCGTCCTGCCTTCCTTGTCACGATGGAGGGAGCGACATCAGCCCAGACAAAGCCTTTCTTCCTCAAGTTGCTCTTGTCAGTGGGTGTTCACGGCAAGGAGAGGATGGCGCACATGTGGAGTCTTTTCTGGACATGCACACAGCCTAGTAGGTGTGTCTGGCCTTCCATGTGTCCCTTAGGATAGTGCATTGCCCAGATTTCCCAGGTTTCTCTGCTCTAGCTGCTTTTGCCGCCTGGGGCAGCTGCACTGTTAAACAATGACTTCTGATGGCTTCCCACCAACTGACCGACTGACCGACACCCTTGGAATAGGAGCTGGCTCACAGATCAAGCTCCCAGTCAGGGCAAATCAAAATAAAACCTAAAAAGTACAGAAAAGAAGTAAAGGAAAAATAAAAAATAAAAACAAACAAACCCCCCCAAGATCTATGAATGGGGCTTTTCCAGGGAGCTGCCAGACAGGTCAAATAGGAAGGGGGTTTCCTGCCCTTCAAGTTTATGCCAGAGATGAGGAGAGAGATATGGGGGAGCCAAAACCCCATAAAACTCGCTGCTCTGAAAGTCAGCTGTGACTCTCATGTTCTCCTGTCATTGAAATCTTTTGGATAACTAGAGTCCCTAGGTTTGGGTTTTGTTATTGTTGTTGGTTTTTTGTGTTTTGTTTTCTGGGTTTTTGTTTGTTTGTTGTTGCTTTGTTTTGTTCCCATTGCTCTCATGGAGGAACACATTTTGGAAGTTCTGGCCACTTTAGAAATGCTTGAATCTTGTCTATCCATTTGGTCGGATTTGACATTTTCATAATATATTCTCCATGAAAATGGAAAGCCTTGTTAATTCAGCTTTCAAATGTTTTCTGGTGAAGTTTTGCGTATTCAATTCTGCGTATTGCCTTGCACGTGTTTTGTAGCTTATACATATTTATTTATTTTGGGTGTTATAAATTTTTAGAATATTTATTGGCTGCTAGTACATGGCAACGGACTCTTTGTTGTTCAGAGATCCTTCCTGCAGACATCTTGCTAATATTTGGGTTTTATTTATTGATTTATTTATTTTGGTTTCTCCGAGACAGGAGTTCTCTGTGTAGCCTTGGCTATTCTAGAACTCACTCTATAGATCAGGCTGATTGGGCTTAAAGGTGCACACCACCACTGCTCAGCTTCTGTTGTGGTATATTTGTATACTGTGTGAAAATGTGTCCTTGTGATTGGTATAATAAAAAGCTGAACGGCCAATAGCTAGGCAGGAGAGGATAGGCGGGACTTCCAGGGGGAGAGAGGAACTGAGGGTTAGAATCTGGTGCTGCAGGAGACACCAGCGAGACGCAGAGCGAGGGGGACATACAGAAAGGAGGAAAGGTAAAAAGCCACACGGCAGAGTGTAAATCAATAGAAACAGGTTAATTTAAGTTATAAGAGCTGGTTAGGAACAAGCCTAAGCTACAGGCCAAGCTTTCATAATTAATAAAAGTCTCTGTGACATTATTTGGGGGTGGGGCGTCCAAAGAAAGTCTGACAAAAAAGACTCGCTTCTGTTCTCATTTTTAATACTTTCTCTGCCTCTTATTTTTTCCTCTGCAGGCAATCATATAATAACAGATAATAACCTGTTAATTTTTTCTTTGCAATGCCTTTAAAATGTACCATTTTGCTTCCTTAGTGTTACTACTGGGATCTCTAATGCAATGGTGAATAAAAGGGTAACAATCGAATGTTCTTGTCTTGGGTCTGGTGTGCATGTGTGTGTGTGTGTGTGTGTGTGTATGCACTCATGTGCATGTGTGTGATGTGCATGTGTGTGTGATGTTCTTGTGTGTATATGTGTGTAGGATTTCAAGTGCGTATGTGTGTGATATACTTGTGCATGTATGTGTGTGTATGCACTCATGTGCGTGTAGTGTACTCACATACACACATAGAAGCCAGGAGTGGAGGTTAACTGTCATCCTCTGTCATTCTTTACCTTATTCTCTTGAGGGTCTCTCACTGAATAAGAAGCTCACTGTTCAGCTAGGCTGGATGGCCAGTGAACTACCCTGATCCACCCGTTTGTCTCCCAACACCAGGGGTAAAGATGTGCAGTCATGCACAGCTTTTTACGTGGTTCCTTGGAATTCGAACACAAACCCTCATGCCCATGACTATTTTGATTCCAGATTCACCAATCTTGGCAACACACTCCAGCTCTTCACCTGCTTTTTCAAGAATGCTTTTACGGAGGTAAAAACTCCCATCTCAGACGATTCACCCAATTCTATCGTGTTAGTCAGTGGGTTTTGTTCCAGTAAGATTTGTGCAGCCATCACCAAAGCCAACATGTTCAGCACCTCCGATGAAATCCCATATCCACCAGCAGCCAAATCACGCCATTTCCTTCTAATCAACCCTCCCCCCAGCAAACATCGCTGGCTGGCTGGCTTCATGAATCTGGCTGTTCTGAACATTTTATCCAAATGGAATTCTATAACATGCGCTATAGTGTGGTCTTTGGGGGAGGGTCTTTATTTCACTCAAAATCAATTGTAAGGTTCATTTATGTTGTATCTTGCTCCTGGTTTTATTTTTGAAGATTTATTTTTATTTTATTATTATTATTTCTTCATTTTATGCACATGAGTTTTTTTACCTGCATGTATGTTTGTGTACTATGCCCAGTGCCCACAGGTGCCCACAGAAGCCAGAGGGCATCAGATCCCCTAGAACTGGAGTTACAGATAATGGTAAGCTGCCACTTGTGGGTGCTGGGAATTGAACCTGCGTCCCCTGGAAGAGCAACCAGTGCTCTTAACCACTAAGCTTAACCACTAACTCCAGACTGTTGTTTCCAATTTTAAAGAGGATGTTTCTAATATTTTGTTTGAAAGTCAGAGCCCAGACTGGCCACAGACCCTCAGTGGAGCTGACCATGATCGTGAACTTCTCCTCCTCCTGCTCCCCCACCCCAAGTGCTGGCATTGCAGGTGTGTTCCACCGTGCCCAGATAATGGGGTGCTGGGGATTGAACCCAGTGCTTCGCGCATTCTAGGCAAGCACTCTACCAGCTGTGCTCCGTTTCCATCTTACAGTCCTCTTGTGAAGTTGTTTGTTACAGGTGTTTTTTAGATGCCTTGTTTGTGGTTAAGGGAGTTCCAGCGCTTGTTTTCTAAGAGGTTTTCGTGGTTTCACAAACGGATCATTTTATCAATGTCTTCTCAGCATTCAATCAGTTTTTCTTTCACACGGTCTGATGAATGACACTGTGGACTTTTCTCCTGTCAAATTACCCTTGTGTTCGTGGGGAAAACCTGAGCAGTCATATTGCACCATCATTTTCTTTTTCCTAGTATCTTTACATGGTGGCTGACAAATAAGCTTGGCCTAAAATTTTTCTCACATTATTATTATTATTATTATTATTATTATTATTATTATTAAGACAGAGTCTTTCCAAGTAGCCCTGGCTTGCCTGGAACTCTGTGTGGCTGAAAGAAAATAGCCCCCAAAGGGAGTGGCACTACTAGATGAGGCTTTGTTCGAGTGGATGTGGCCTTGTTGGAGGAAGTGTGTCACTGTGGAGGCGGGCTTTGAGGTCTCATATATGCTCAAGCCACATCCAGTGTCCGAGTTCACTTCCCATTGCCTGGAAGTCAAGATATAGGACACATGGCTACTTCTCCAGCACCATGCCTGCCTGTACACCATCATGCTGCACCATGATGATAATGGACTAAACTTCTGAAAATGTAAGCCACCCCAGTTAAATGTTTTCCCATTATAAGAGTTGCTATGGTCATGGTGTCTCTTCACAGCAATAGAAACCCTAACTAAGACACTCTGTGTAGACCAGGCTGACCTCAACTCACAGAGATACACCTACCTCCTGAATGCTGGGTGCTATCACACCCAGCTCCTCCACTGTCTTTATCTAGTTTAGATATCAGGGTCGTAATGAGCTGGGGATAGCCTGGTGTGGTTGCACACACCTTTAATCCTAGCCCTTGGGAGGCAGGGGAAGACAGATATCCAAGTTGAGACCAGCCTGATCAACGTAGAGAGTTCCAAGTCATCCAGGACCCTGTCTCAGAAAAATAGAAACCTGGACTTTAACGTCTCTTGAAGTTTGACCATGACTAGAATGATCCATTCTAGTTTGGTAGAATTCATCTGTTGAGTGGTCTAAGCCATTCTTAAAAAATGATTTAAATTTTCTATGAAAGTTTGTTTGTTTTGAGTCCGTCTCTGGCCTCAGACTCCCAGTGTAGCAGAAGGTGACCTTGAACTTCTGGACATCTTTCCACCACCCAAGTGCTGGGATTATAGGCATGAGCCTGCACCCCCGTGTGAGCGGTGCTGGGGTTAGCACCCAAGGCTTCCTGCTAGGCAAGCTTCCAAATTAACCACTGAGCCACAGCCTCAGTCCCATATTCTGACATTTTTAAACATCGTACATAGACACGATCTATTTCTTTGTGGTCTTGGTTTGTCTCTTTTTTTTTTTTTAATCTTCATCTGCTTAAGTTTTGAAATTTATTGCTGTGAAGTTAATTACAATGCTTCAGGGAGCTGTTGAAGTCCTGAGTGAATGTGTACTGTTGACATCATGAGTGTGGCCATGTCAAAAAAGATCCCTAACCCGTGGGAATTGGTAAAGCCTTCCACTGGTCCACGTGGGGATGTTGACAGTGTGTGCAAAAGCTAGCAACCACAGCTTCCTGCTCCCCCACCCCACCCCTACTCCCACAAAGACCTCCCACTGAGACCAGCTGACTTGCCTTCTCAACTGTACACTATCAACCCACTAAACTTCCCGGTGACTGCATAGCAGCTATCCTCCACCAGAGGGAGCACTGCCCACCCAATGCCAGCTTTTCTGTGTCTGTCTATTGTTTCTTTCCCATTCACAGCCTCTACTTCATCTGTAGTTCCGTCTTCTTCCTCTGCTGTGATTATCATTTCCTTGTGCTTTCTACTTCTTATCTGTCTTCCCAGATGTCTGACTGTGTTTTCAAGTAACTATCATCTGCAGCACCCTTAGCCACTAGGCCATCTGGAAGACCCCTTTTTTTGTTTTTAGGAGAATTTCTGTTTGTTTGTTTGTGGGAGAGGGTTGTTTGTTTTTGAAACAGGGTCTCACTACGTAGCCCTGGCTGGCCTGATACTTGCTATGTAGACCAGACTGGCCTTGAACTCAGAGATCCTCCTGTCTCTGCTTCCCAAGTGTGGGGATTAAAGAACACCACCTCCCGGGCCCCCTTTTATGTTTTTGTAGTGTTAGGGATTGAACCTAGAACCTTGGGCATGCTACATAAAGGTTCTACCACTGAGCTACACTCCAGTCCCATTATGCCTTTTTTTGTGAGGTGGGGGCTTTTTAAACGTTTCCAGCGTCCTGAGGTTTTGATATTAATATCTTCATTATCATTTAGTTGAAAGTACTTAATTTTTTGTGTTTTATGTCTCTTTGACAGGGCACTATTTAGAAGTGTCCAGTTTTGTGGTACTTTGAAATTTTTTGTTTTTTGTTTTTGACACTTAATTTAACGGCACTGTGGTCAGAAATGCAGTCTACATGATACCAGTTCTCTGAAAGGTTTTGAGATGTCCCTTGTGTTTGTATATGATTCATCTCAGTAAATGTTCTGTGTGTGTTTGAGAGGAATATGATTTGTTAATTATTGTGTTCATCTATCTCTTTATATATATTCATCAAATCCAGATTAGTTAAAAAGTCAAATCTAGAGTGTCGCTCCTGTTTTCCTTCACTTCTTCCCTTTCTGTTTTTGGAGACAGGAGCCCAGTATGTAGCCCTGGTAGACCTAGAACTCCCAATGTACCCTGTGTAGACCAGGCCAGCCTCAAAGTCTTGGAGATCTGCTTGCTCTCTCTGACTTCCGAGGGCTGGGATTAAAGGCATAAGCTATCATGTGCAGGTGGTTTTTCTTATGATGAATAAATAATTCAAAGACGTTTATTGAAACTCCCTACAATGGTGGTGAACTTAATTTTGTCATACAGAGCTATTAATTACTGCTTCAGATGAGAAAACAGTTTTATAAAAAATGTAGATTTATTTTATCCATTGGTGAATTATGAGTGCATTGCTGCATAATATGTCTTTGTGTGTGTGTGTGTGAGAGAGAGAGAGAGAGAGAGAGACAGAGAGACAGAGAGAGACAGAGAGACAGAGAGAGAGAGAGAGAGAGAGACAGACAGACAGACAGACAGACAGAGACAGAGACAGAGGTGGGGGTGCTTGCCATGCTTCCCAGGCAGGCTTTGAACTCCTGCCTCTGCCTCTGGAGTGGCTTGGACTACAGGCATGCACGCCCCTGCACCAACTCTGTCTCTGCCTCTCATAATGCTTGTAGTACTTGCCACATTCCCCTCCCTGTGACCAAAACACTTGGGAGAACAAGTTAGAGCAAAGACTGACTTTGGGTTACAGTTCTCAGAGTCCAGTCCACGGTCCTTGGCTCCGTTGTCTCAGGCACTGTGGTGAGGCAGGTGGCGGAGGAGGCTGTTCACCTCACTGTGGGCGGGGAGCAGAGAGCATGGAAGGAACTGAGGACCAGGTAGAACCTTGAAAGCTGTGCCCCGGTGCTACAGTTCTTCCAGTTAGGCCCCGCCTCCCAAGGGTTCCACATGTCCCAAAGTAGTGCGGCCAACTGAGGACCGAGTTTCAACACCTGAGTCTGTAGGGGCACTTCATATTCAAACCACGACGCTTTTCTATCTCGATCTGAAATCGGCTTGACTCACCACCTGCCCTGTAGTTAGAATCTGCAGAGTGTTTCTTTTTTTTTTTTTCCATCCTTTTACTTTCAGTCTGTCTGTCTGTCTGTGTCTTTGTGCCTAAGATGCACCTCTCTGTCCTAGTTAGCTTTAACTGTCAATTTGACACAAACCAGAGTCACCAGAGAAGGGAGTCTCAAATGAGAGATTGTCCAAATCAGATTGGCCTGTGGGCTTGTCTGTGGGGGAATTGTCCTGATAACTGATGCCGGAGGGCTGAGCTCCCCGTGGGCGGCACCATTCCCTAGGCAGACAGGCGGTCCTGGGCTAGCTAAGCATGGAGCTGCCATACTTTCTTGGCTCAGAGGTGATGTCCTGTGTGGAATGGTAAACAGGCCTGCTTTCAAGTTCCTAGTCTGACTTTCCTCAACGATAAGGTGAAATGAAACCTTTCCTCTCCAAGTTACTTTTGGTCATGGTTTTTGTCACAGCAACAGAATGAAACCAGACCACTTATAAACTGCAACTAACACTTTGTCAGTTTATTTTTTCCTCTTCCCTTCATGGCTTTTTGTTTGTTGGTTTGGTTTGGTTTGGTTTGGTTCATTTGCCTGTGTTGTTTTCAGGCTAGCCTGCACTTTATACTGGTCATTGAGCAGAAATGCCCTTTCTTAAATTACACTTTAATGTCTTTTCTTTTAAACTGCTGACCGTTACATTTTACCTGGTATGTATTCCTTACTAAGACTGAAGGAAGGCTGGGTGACATGTTGCACAACTTTACTCCTAGCACTCAGGAGGATCTCTGTGAGTTCAAGGCCAGCCTGATCTACATAGACAATTCCAGGACAACCAGGGCTATATAGAGACCCTCCCTTAAAGAAAAGATATAAGATTGAAGGGATTGTTTCTTTTATCAGTAAATGTCTGCCATTTTAACCACAAACCTGTGTGTGTATGTGCATGTGCATACGTATATGTGTGCACACACACTTCTGTTAGAAGTTTTTAAAACTGATTCCCAGAAACTGAATTTCTAGGTTAGGGGCTGGAGAGATGGCTCAGCAGTTAAGAGCACTTGCTGCTCTTGCTAAGGACACATGTTCAGTTCCCAGCACCCACACAGTGGTTCACAACTATCTTCAACTACAGAGGGAATCCAATACTCTCTTCTGACCTCCACAGGAACCTGACATGTATGTGGCGCATATACATACATTCAGGCAAAATAATCATGCACATAAAATAAATAAATAACACTAAACAAAGAACCTCATAAAATTTCTATAAAGAAAGACAGAGTTTCTAGGTTAGAAAGGCATATGCTGTCTTTTTTCAAGAGCGGGGAGGCAATTGTTCTGGGCACACTCACAAGTGCTCCCCACTTAGCTTTTTTCTAGTCTATACGCTGTCTTGAAACTACAGTTATTTTTATCTTTATTAACTATATTTTCATAAGGTTCTACAATTCTATAGATTAACAATGTTTTGAAACTCAACATAAATATTTGTATTTATTTATTTATTAAAACAGAGAAATGTTATGTCGCTCTGGCTGTCCTGGAACTCTCTATGAAGACCAGGCTGGCCTCCATTTTATAGGGATCCACCTGCCTCTGCCTCCCAAGTGCTGGGATTACAGAAGTACACCACCATGTCTGTCTTAACCTCAATTTTAAACAGCGATGTTCTTTACAGTTTGCACACACTTTACAATAATAACGACGCTGGTGATTAGGTTCTTGAAGCCGGAGCCATGGCGCGCGCGCGCACACACACACACACACACACACACACACACACACACACTCACACACACACACACACACACACACACAATTAGAAATAAAATCAAGGACAATCCGCAGCCGCCTCTGAGCAGATCGGACTCTCCTTGTTCGAACACTTTGCTCGGCTCCTTCCGGCAACCATGTCTGACAAACCGGATATAGCTGAGATCGAGAAATTCGGTAAGTCGAAATTGAAGAAGACAGAAACGCAAGAGAAAAATCCTCTGCCTTCAAAAGAAACGATTGAACAGGAGAAGCAAGCTGGCGAATCGTGATGAGGCGAGCGCCGCCAATATGCACTGTACATTCCACAAGCATTGCCTTCTTATTTTACTTCTTTTAGCTGTTTAACTTTGTAAGATGCAAAGAGGTTGGATCCAGTTTAAATGCCTGTGCTGCCCCTTTCACATCAAAGAATCAGAACTACTGACCAGGAAGGCCTCCACTGCCTCTCCCACCCATCTGTCCATCTGGCTGGCAGGGAGGGGAAAGAACTTGTATGTTGGTGAAGGAAAAAGCAGGGTGGGAAGTGGTGAAATACAGAGTCAAATTCAAGGTGGTCCAAGGTGTCCTGCAGGATGTAAAATGCAGTTTAATCAGAGTGCCATTTTTTTTTTTGGTTCAAATGATTTTAATTATTGGAATGCACAATTTTTTAATATGCAAATAAAGTTTTAAAACCTGGGGAAAAAGAAATAAAATCAATACTTAAAACAATGATAAATAACCATTTTAAAAAGTTCGTGTGCATTCAAGAATTCACAGAAGTCCCTAAAAGTGGAGTTACTGAACTCAGGGCTGTAGATACTGTGTTTACATATGCAACCCAAAGTTATGCTTCTTGTGACCACTGGGAAGCTTCAGATCCCAAATGTTTGGAAAGTCAGCATAATAAAATTTCTGTTCTCATTAGCTATTGTCAGGTGGAAGTTTACATCCATTGTTCTGTTTCACATTTTCCTTTTAGCATTAAACATCTCTAAATTTTCCCATACTTATTGACTACTTGAACATCCAGGATGAACTGTCTACATATTTGTTCATTTTTATTTTGAATTTCATGTCAAATACGCTATCTATAAAGGTTGGAACCCTTTGTTATGTACGGTGAAGATTTTGCCACAGAACATTATCTGCCTTCTAATGTAATGTTTATGGTGATTTTAAGACACACATATTCAAATCAATCTTTCCCTTCATAGTTTCTGATTTTGGTGTGAGCCGCCATTCCAACCTCATATACACATTTCCTCCTTTTGCTTCCAGACTTCGCTCATTCCAGTTTAATTCTGCTCTTCGGAGTTTTCAGTCAGGAATTTTTAGTAGCAGAAGATGTGAGGTACAGCCCACACTTGTTTTCCCTCCTAATGATCTGTTAGTTGTCAACCTAGACCATTTATTGACTAATGGGTCTTATTCTCTTTCACATATTTTGACTTCCTTTAGATACTCCTCTTTGTTTCTGACAGATGGACTTGGTTTCATTCATCTATTGCACTGTGGACACTTTATTCATTCACCCAATTAGTCTGTTATTTTTGGGTTTTTTTTTTTAGGTTTATCTAAAGTTTTTCATACAATATATTTTGATCAGCTAACTTCATGTTCTCTCTCTCCCTCTCTCTTCTCTCTCCCCTCCAAAAAGAAAACCAACAAAAAACAGAAAAATAAAGAAAATCAGACCAAAAAATATGCCAAAGCATCTTGAGACAGGAGCTTGCTCTGTAGCCCTAGGCTTAGCCTCCCTCTTATTGGGGTTACAGGCATGTGCCTGTGACTGATGCCACAGTACTTAAATTCGGGGGCTTTCTGGAACATTCTCATCTCAGATTGCATCGTCCACCTCGTTTGTAAGACTCGGGGAGTTTCTCGACTATCCTTGTAAGATTGTTTTTCATGATGAAGTGTAACTGCCTTGCCATCTGGACCCCCTAATCCTTAGTTGGCTTTGAGTGCAACCATATTGTATGTATACACTCACTGGAGAAAGAATAGCATACTTTGTAACATCACTCTGCAATACAGAATAAAATGCCTTTTTGCAGGGCATGGTGGCACAGGCCTTTAATCCCAGTATTTAGGAGGCAGAGGCAGGCACATCTCTATGGATTTGAGGCCAACCTGATTTACACAACGAGATCCAGGCCAACCAGGGCTTCTTTGTCTGCTTATCATAAATGAAAAGAAAAAAGTCTTACATATCTTACGTACCCATGCTGGCCTCAACCTCACTATGTAACTGAGGGCCACTGTGAAGTTTGGATCCTCCTGCCTCCATCTCCTAAGTGCTGGGAATTCAGATGCGCCTCATTTCATACAGTCCTGGGAATGGAACCCAGGACATGCTAGGTACCTGCTAGGTAAGTACTCTACCAACTAAACCACACCCCCACCCCAAATTTATAATTTTTGTAAGAGTCTTTATGGAGATATATCTCACATATCCTATAACTCACCCATTTAAAATTTCCAACTCAAAGTCAGGCAGGCCTGACAACACGAGACTTTCTTTGGTTACAGAGGGAGTTCAAGGTCTGGGAACTTAGTGAAATCCTATCTCAGAGGGATGGGAGAGTAGAGAGTGAATGAGCAAGTGAGCTCAAGGATAGATCACTAGCCTAGAGTACACAAGACTCAGTAACACACACACACACACACACACACACACACACACACACACACACACACCCCTCAGTGTACTTTAATATACTCAAAATCATTTAACCATGACTACAGTCAAGTTTGAACATTTTCAACACCCCCAAAGAAATCGAATACCCATTAGTTTTTACTTCCTGCTCACTAACCACTCCACCCCTAGGCAATCATCAAGCTATTTTTTGTCTCTCCAGGGCTGTCTGCACTGGACAGTTCATATAAATGGAATCAAACAATGTGTGGCCCCTTTAAATGGTTGCTTTCACTTATCATAATATGTTCAAAGCTTATCTGTAGTGTAGCAAATATCACAACTTCATTCCTCTTTAGGTCAAGTAATATCCATTGTGTAAACACATTACATTTGCCGTGCAGTGGTGGTGCATGCCTTTAATCCCAACACTGAGTTAGGGGGCAGCCTGGTGTACAAAGGGAGTTCCAGGACAGCCAGAGCTTTTACACAGAGAAACCCTGTCTTGAAATGCAACCCCTCCAAAAACACCACCACCAACACACACACACACACACACACACACACACACACACACACACACACACTACAGTTATCTACTTATCAGTCGATGGACATATGTATTACTTCTGTCTTTGACTACCATGAACAGTGCTGTTATGAACAGTCATGCGCTAGGTTCTGCGTGGACATGTGTTTTTATTTCTCTTGAGTTTATATCTAGAATTGGAATTGCTAGGTCCTGTGGTAACTCTATTTTTAATATTTTGGGGGATTGCCAGACTATTTTCCAAGCTGACTGTGCCATTTAATGCTCCCAGTGGCCATATAAGTCTAAGGGTTCTAACTTCCCCTGTCCTTGTCACACCTGTCAATCTTTTCAATGATAGTGTGTCATCATTCACTGTAATTTTGATGGGCAGCTTTCTGATGATGTTGAGCGTTTTTTCCCATGCTTGACCATTCATGAATTTTCTTTGGAGAAATGTCCATTTAGACCCTTCGCCCATTTTAAAATGACTTATTGTGAGTTGTAGGAATTCTTTTGCTGTTGTTGTTGTTGGGTTTTTTTTGTTTGTTTGTTTTTTGTTTTTTGTTTTTGTTTTTGTTTTTTTCTTTGAGACAGGGTTTCTCTGTGTAGCCCTGGCTGTCCTGGATCTCGCTCTGTAGATCAGACTGGCCTCAAACTCACAGAGATCCGCCTGGCTCTGCCCCCGACCCCACCCCTGAGTGCTGGGATTAAAGGTATGTACCACCACCATCCAGCAGTTGTAAGCATTCTTGATCTATTCTAGATTCAAATTATCTTCTCCTACCATGACTTAGAAAAATCTCTCATTCTGTGTTATCTTTTCAATTTTTTATGGTATTCTTTTTCTTAAAAAAAAAAAGATTAAAAAAATTTAGTTATCTCTATGTGTTGGGGGCAGGGCATGTGCATGCAGGTGCCTGAGGAGTCTAGAAGAGGGAATCAGAACCCCTAAAGCTGAAGTTGTGTGAGCCACTATATGGGTGCAAGGAACCAATCCTGACCCTCTGTAGGAGAGCAGCAAGTGCTCTTTACCACTGAGCCATCTCTCCAACCTCTCTTATTGTCTCCCTCCCTCCCTTCCTCCCTCCCTCCATCTCTTCTTCTTCTTCTTCTCTCCTCCTCCTCCTCCTCCTCCTCCTCCTCCTCCTCCTCATCCTCCTCCTCCTCCTCATCCTCCTTCTCCTTCTTCTTTTGTTTGTTTGTTTGGTTTTGAGACAGGGTTTCTCTGTGTAGCATTGGCTGTCCTGGAATTCACTCCATAGACCAGGCTGGCCTTGAACTCACAGAGATCCACCTACCTCTGCCTCCTGACTGCTGAGATTAAAGGCATAACTCTCCATGCTTTATAGTGTTCTTGAAGCACACAAGTTTTAATTTTTCATGATGTCTACTTAATTTCTTACTTTTATTGCTTTTGTGTTTGATAATTTCTAAGAAGCTACCACATAACCCAATGTCACCAAAGTCTACACCCATGTTTTCTTCTATGAGTTTTGTGGTCTTAGCTCTGATGGGTCTTTCAACTGTTTTGAATTAAGTTCTGTGTGCAGTGTGTGCCAGGGACCCAGCTTCGCTGCTTTGCATATGGATATCCAGCGGCGCCAGCACTATTTGTGGAAAAGACAATTCATTTCCCTTTCAAATGGTCTTGGCGCTTATGTCAAAAAAAATAACTGACTGTAAAGTGAGGATTTAAATGTTGACTCTCCGTCTTAGCCTCTCATCTGTCACTCATGCCAGAACCTCAGTGTTGAGCTGCTGGAGCTTCCCTCTCTGTCTTGGAACCAGGAAATATGAGTCCTCCAACCCTTCACCTTTCCCCAGATTGTTTTGGCTATTCTGAGCCCCTTGCCTGTTTCATTCCCAGGCACCTTTGTTGCTGGGGTGAATAAAACAAGCTGTGTTTTTTTTTTCTATTATCCTTTCTACTTGGTCCCTGCTGGTGTATAGAGAATAACTGAATGTCCTATGTTTATTTTGTATACAGTTAGTTCCTTTACTGAATTCCCTTATTAGTTCTAAACATTTTTCAGCCCGTTAGCTGTGGTTTCTTAGGTAGACAATCATTATATAATATAAATATATATACAATGATTATACATTATACCTATATATTATAAATAATTACATAACATATATTGTACCTATATATTATATATAATTATATATATCATATAATGATATATATATATATAATTTGCTTATAATGATAAGCTTGACTTTCCCTTCCCAAATTTATGCCTCTGTTTTCCTCTCCCATTATTTTCTCTTATTCACAATTACAAAGACCCTTGTTTTCATAGGGATGCTTTCATTATTAAAGACCATATCTCTTCATCCCTCCTCATCATTAGGCATCACACTGCAGTGTGATTGAGACAAATACCATTTACCATGTCACCAAAGTCACCTTGTATTTCTAGTCACTGAGTTCCCATCAGGGGACATCTTATCAGGGTAATTATATTGCTGGGTCTCCTGAGTCCTATTCATGTGATGAACAACATTAATAAACTTTTATATTGATTCCCCCTTTTATAAACTAATTGTCTCCCCTCCAGTGGGAACAAATGAGCTCACATTAACAGAAATAGCTCAGGTTTCACAGGCACATGGTCCCACCTGTATAATACAGAACAGATGTCACAGGCTGAATGCCAGTGGGTCGTATCTAGTTAGCTTAGAAGGAAGGGGTTTAAAATACTGTTTTGAATTAGTCGCCAGCATTTAAAGATTAGGGAATTTCAGATAAGAATTCCAATTTCCTTTTTGTCTTTAAATCTCTTAAGATCTGGCCCTTCTGGTTCCTGCATTTCCACATGGCCACAGCAGGCTGAGGCTGGGCCCCAGGGGCCCTCTTTAACGGTCTCTTCATTTACCTCACTAGCATTCTCTCTGCACCCCCATTGTCTCCATATCCAATTGTTTCCCAGCCATCAGGGTCAAGGGTCAGTTACCAGTTTTTGTATTTGTGCAATTGCTTTTCTTATTATGGAATTAGGTGAAAGTGAAGTATTTCTTGTAATGATGTCTCTAGAAAATGTAGAGGAAATAAAAGAGGCCAAGAGGGCTGTGCATCAAGGGAAATGGGGCAGCACACTTTTCAGAGGATGTGAGGAATATTCCTAGAGGGTTAATACACAGTGGGTGTCTGTTGAGAGAATTAGATGTAAAATGCCACCAGAAAATAAAACGTAACAAGAAGAATATGTAAAAGCTGCATTAATGTGGGAACACACACATATATGAGTCACACACACACACACACACACACACACACACACACACACAGAGACAGAGATGTTTCCATGAGGTTCATTTGGGAAGGCTTTAAAGAATAAATCAGGCTGTTATGAAATGTCATGATGTGTTAAGGAAACCCCATCTCCTGAGTCTGTCCCTGAGTTTGACCTGCCTAGCTTGTAGAGATATTTATATTTCTGATCTATGCTCAGGTCTTCTTGGTTATTTCTGAGGAGTTTCCCAGCAGTGACTGTGCCGGGGTCAGTCTCCCTGGGTAGACCTGGGTACAAAACATCGAAATTTCAAAGCCACACTTTCCTCTCATCTCTAAGGACCCTTGCTCTGTGGTGCTCCCCCCGCCACTCCCGCTCTCAAGTGACCCTAAGGGAAACATCTTTTTTCCTCCCCCTGAAATTCTTTCTCCATCAGGTTCAGATATCAGCCTGTGAAGCTGACCTGGGATGAGGGTCACAGCCTTATAGAAGACAACACCGAGGGCCTGATTTGGGAGGGAGCTGCAGTCTGGACCTGCTCTCAGTTTCTCCACGTCCAATCTGAATTCTAGAATGGAAACACACTGGTTGGACCCTGAGCAGACTCTCCTCATCTCATACCCTGGGGCTTCCCATAAGCTCCTCCGTGCGAGCCCTTGCCTCGGCCAGATGAAGGTACCCAGTGGTGGTTCCTGTGCTCCTGGCCCACTTGATCTTGCTGTTTGTTTGTTTGTTTGTTTGGTTGGTGGGTTGGTTTTGACACAGGCTCTCACTGTGTAGCCCTAGCTGGACTAGAGTTCCCAGAGACATGCCTGCCTCTGCATCCTGAGTGCTGGGGTGAAAGGTGTGTGCCACCTAATACTCTTGAGACATCAGACATGCTCTAATCCTCCTAGGCTCGTCAAGGATGTCAGCATTCCTTAAACCTTACTTAATTTTTTTTTAAGATTTACATATTTTATATATATCATATATATATGATATATATCATATATATCATGAGTGTTTGACTGCATATATATATATATATATATATATATATATATATATATATATATATATATATATATATATATATATACATACCTTGTAAGTATGGCCTGACACCTGTAGAGGACAGAAGCCAGTGTTGGATTCCCTGGAACTGGAGTTACAGATGGCTGTGAGCCACTACGCGGGGGCTAAGAACCGAACATGGGTCCTCTGCAAGAGCAATAAGTGCTCTTAACTGCTGAGCCATCTCTCTGGCCCCGATAGGCACTGCTTTGTCACAGCACATTATTGCTTTTTTTTTTTTTCTTTTTTATTGAGACAAGGTGTCATGTAGCCCAGGCTGGCCTCAAATTTGCTGTGTCCAGGACGATGACTTTGAACTTCTGACCCTCCTGTGTCTTCCTCTCAAGTGCTAGGATCACAGGTGTGCACTTGGTTTGTGTGGTGCTAGGGATCAAACCCAGGGCTTTGTGCATGCCGGGTAAGCAATTTACCAACGAAATTATATCCTCTGCCCCACACTGTTATTTTTTGTTGTTGTTGTTTTGAGACAGGGTTTCTCTGTGTAGTTTTGAAGCCTGTCCTGGATCTCGCTCTGTAGACCAGGCTGGCCTTGAACTCACAGAGATCCACCTGGCTCTGCCTCCCGAGTACTGGGATTAAAGGCGGGCACCACCACTGCCCGGCTCCACGTTGTTATTTTTAAATTGAGGCTGGATACAACTTACACTTGTTTTATTATTTGAGATTTTGTACCTTTATCATAGAGAATTCATCTGCAGTTCACCATGTAGATTTTAGTATCTGGTTAAAAATGAAACAAGAAACTTTTCAGCAGTTTTTAAGACTTGGGCATTTTAAGCTTTGGTTTTTAAGGTTGGCTTATATTTTGAAATAATTTGGACTGGTAAAAATAAGCTGTAAATACATAATCTTTATAAAGCATCACCTAACTCTCCCAAATATCAGAATTGAACATAACATTAAAATTAGGTTGGAGAGCTGGAGAGATGGCTCAGTGATTAAAAGCACTGGATGCTTTCCCAGAGGACCCCTGTTCAGTTCCCAGCACCACCACACAGCTAACAAAGCTCTGCTCTGATGCCCTCTTCAGGACTCTGAGGGTACTGCATGCACAAGGTGCACACACATACACTCAGATAAAACACACATACATATAAGATAAAAATAAACCTTAAAAAATTAGGATTAGTATAGATACAGTAGTTTTGTTTGTTTGTTTTGAGACTAGATCTTGCTATGTAGTTCAATGTGGGCTTGAACTCAATTACCTTCCTGCCTTAACCTCCCCAGTGTGGGGAATACTGGAATATGCCACCATGCCCAGTTGGATATGCTATGAGTAGATTTTATTCAACTTTTGCCAATGGTTCCCTTCAGTGTCCTTCTTTTGGTGCAGGACCCAGTCCTGAATCTCTCATTTACCCTTAAGCATTGTGTGACAATGGCACCCACCCCAGTCTTTGTGACCTCAACCTTGACAGTGGCGTGGAGTGACTCTCAGTTTGGGTTAGATTTCTCTCTTTCTTTCTTTCTTTCTTTCTTTCTTTCTTTCTTTCTTTCTTTCTTTCTTTCTTTCTTTTTTTCTTTTTTTTTTTCCACAATTAGACTGAGACAAAGCACTTTAGGCAAGAACATCTCAGAAAGGACACACCTTTCTCAGCCCCTTGAATCACGTGACTCCTCAGGATGATGTCAATTTTGTTCAGTTGGCACAGGGTGTGTCTGCTGGTTTCTCCACTGTAGGGTTTCTGTTTTCTCTCTGTAACTGTTACACATCTGATGGTGAACTATTCCGCAAGGCAAACAAGCCTGTTTTTCTTAGTCCCTTCAGGCTGCGATATCAAAAACAACACACACCGAGGGGCTGAGAATCAACAAACATTTCTCACAGTTCTGGAGCCTGGAAAGCCTAAGACAGACAGTGCTGGCAGACTGAGCAGCTGGTGCGGGCCTGTTCCTCACAGGTGGGACAAAGGGACGAAGTTTTCGTGGGTCCACTTGACGAGAGCACTGATTCATCTCGGGGGAGGAACAAGTATGGCTGAATCATAACTACAAAGGTTTCGTCTTCTTAACCATCACATTGGAGGCTAGGTTTTGCAGAAGGGACCTGTACACAACACCATCTATGCTGGCCTACTGCATTTCTTTTTTATTTTTAAAATTTTTGGGGTTTTGTTGTTGTTGTTTTGTTTGTTTTTGTTTTTTCGAAACAGGGTTTCTCTGTGTAACAGCCTTGCCTGTCCTGGAACTCACTCTGTAGATCAGACTGGCCTCGAACTCACAGAGATCCACCTGCCTCTGTCTCCTGAGTGCTGGGTTTAAAGGCGTGTGCCATCATGCCTTGCACTTACAATTTTTTCAGTTTTTATTTTATTTTATATGTATGGGTGTTCCACCTGCATGTATGTCTGTGCACATCTATGCCTGTTAACCAAGGAAGCCAGAAGAAGGCATCAGATCCCCTAGAAATGGAATTACAGATGGCTGTGAACCAACATGTGGGTGGTGGGAATTGAACCAGGCTCCTCTGGAAGGGCAGCCAGTGCTCTTAAATAAAGCCCTCTCTCCAGCCTCCTGGCCCATTGCATTTACCAATCGCTGATGATACTTGCCTACTGGCAATTTCTTCCTTTTTATATTTTGTGTGTGTATATGATTGCATGTGTGTGCATGTGATGTGTGGATGTGAGTGTAGGCTCACATGCACCAAGGCACACGCTTATGGAAGTCAGAGGACAACTTCCAAGAGTCTGTTCTCTTTCTCCATGGTGGGTTCCAGAGATGGAATTTGGGTGGCCAGGTTTGTGAGGTGAGCCCCTGTCCCCACTGAGCCCTCTTGCCAGACCCTGCTGTTAATTTCTTTTCTTTCTTTCTTTCTTTCGTTTTGTTTTGCTTTATTTTTTGAGGCATGGTGTCTCTGTGTAGCCCTGGCTGTTCCGGAACTTGTTCTGTAGACCAGGCTGACCTCAAACTCAGAGATCTGCCTGCCTCTGCCTCCCCAACGCTGGGATTAAAGGCGTGTGCTACCACATCCAGCCTTGGTAAGTTTTTAATAATTCAGTCTATGACCCTTACATCTTCGCCCAAACACTGAAACTACAAATGAAAAATGTTTTATTTTCCCCTCACCCTTTTTTGGGGGGAAGGGAGTGTAATTTAGAGGATGCTAGTGTAATTAGAGGATGCTAGTATAATTTAGAGGATGCTAGTGTAATTTAGAGGATGCTAGTATAATTTAGAGGATATTAATGATTCTCATTGTGTCAGGTTCTCTCAAACATCTGGGTCGTCTCTGTTTCCCAGCTCACCAGGGATCAGTCTCTATCCAGGAATAAATGGCGGCTGAAGTGACTTGCTGACTGGGTGTAGAGTGAATAGTTGATGAGGGAAGTGAGGGAGGGAGGCAATCTAAACAGAAATCAGAGTGTGGACGGGCATGGAGGGATGAAAATCCCAGTGAAGACTCCCTTCCTGGTGTTCTGTGTGCTGAGGTGTGGTTTACTGTGAGCAGAACGTTAGCTTGAAAGAACACATGCTAGAGTTGGGGTGTGAGCTGGCTGTCTAGGCTTCCTATGTGGGAAGCTTTGTCCTCCACACAGTGCTGTTAAGGGCTCGAGCCTGCTGGGAAGAAAGTGCCTGGGCCCCGATGCCTGAGGCATGAGGTACAGTGGCAGCAGAATCATAGAGTCTCAGCTCAAGAGAGAAGTCTGGGCTACCAGTTTGAGTGGGATGGACAGACGGACGAAACTGCTCTGGGAGAAGAGAAGCAGTCTCGGTCAAGTATGCAATGATTCCAATATTAAAGGGAGGATGAAGAAGGAAAAGGAGCCTGAAACAGTGCTCCGAGGTGAGGGGGGTTCAGGACCCAGCGGGGGGAGTTTCCTCAGAAAGGTGGCAGGAGTCAGGTCTGAAAACCAGCACACTGGATTTGGCATTTGAGGTTTTCCTGGTGACCTTCTTTCAGAACACAGGAATAAAAGTAACATGGGGAAGTTGAAACAGGGCAGGCTGCTCTTTGAAAACATCAGGCAGAGAAGGGGAGGAGAGTGATCAGAAATAGCCATGTTTGTGAGCAGAACCACAGAAGAAGTGCACTGGAATGCAGCCAGGTGCCACTGAATGACAGAAGTACTCTTGGGTCTTCCCAGCTGCGTTGGGGAATGTTTCTGGTAGCTGTCATTCTAATTTCTGTCCAGAAGATGCCAGGTGCTCTTGAGGTCTGGCTGGTGGTCAGCCCTGCAGGGACAACAACCACACCTCAGGGCTGAAGGGAGGATAATTTCAAACTCCACATCTGGGCCACAGCTGCTAGAAAGAGAGTGCCATCTCAGGGCAACACTGCTGGGTTTCTGATTTTCTGAGCTTTCTAGGGCTTCAGCTTTCCTCTGCCTTCAGTTTTAGGAACACCAAAGTTACAGAAGAAGTCAAACAGCTTCTCATAACTTCTCTAGCACTTATTTTACCGTTAAAAGCGCTCTTCTCCATCTTCTCCATCTGGTGCACACTGTCAATCTTGTCTACTCCTTTACAGCGGAGCCTGCTTCCTCAGCCCCTCTCCTCTTCCTCCTACAAATGTTTGCATGTTTGTGCTGAGCAAAGTGCAGCCTGGGGAGACAGTTGTGTGGACCACATTGCCCAGGGCTGTTACCGGCTATAAACGGATGGTTAGAGGCGAGACCCCTGTGGAGAGGCCCATGATGGGCACTGAGTCCCTTCCCATCCACTTCTAACTTCTCTGCCTGCCCAAAGGGTACTTTCTGTTTCTGTCCATTTGGGGAAGTCGCTTTTTCTTGGTATTTAGGGAGTCAGGAAAAGAAAAGCCATTGGGTTTTCACATTAGCCTTCAGGTAGGGCTGTGGCTTTTGACCAACAATAACTTTTGACCAACAATAACGTATGACCTTGTGGTCGGTTTTGGACCTACTCCTGGGAAAGTGGGACCCAGCTGAAGGAACAAGATTCTGGTACTGTAAAGAGGTGGTGGCACATGGAACCAGAGGCTGGGGAAGCAGTGCTGGGAAGTTTGCATTGGCTGGAAGTTTCTAGGAAGGTTCCTGAAGTCAGAGTACTCATCAGTGCAGCGGGGGTGCAGGTTTTTTAAGGGTTAAGAGCACCCGAAAAAAATAGAAGTAGGAGGAGGAAGTGGGGCGCTGGGTCGCAAAGCGAGAAGGAAGCAGCTCATCGAGCTTCCTCTTTCTCCTCCTTCCCCGAAGCCCCCACCCACCCCTCCTGCGCAGACAAAACGCTCTTCCGCCCCCCCTCACCCCGAACCTCACCTTACTCTTTGGGGGGCTGTGATGCTCGGTGCTGGTACACCAGCCGGGGCCTGTAGTTCCTAGGCAGGTGGGGGTCCTAGCTCTGGGTAACTTCTCAGTGGCTTTGAATCCTAGGACGCAAGGGTCAGTGGTACCGGCCTAACGCGACCCGGCCACCAGAGGGCGGGAGAGCCCGGCCGGGCGGCTAGCCCTGCCCAGACCACGCCCCTGCCAAGCCCCGCCCCGAAGGCCCCGCCCCCCGAGGGTTGTAGAGACTGAGCAGATGCTGGGACTTGCTGCCCAGCTCCAGCCGCCTCACGGTGGTCTGGACCTCACCCCAACAGCAGGGAGTCTTCGCTGGAAAGGGGCTCGGCGCCCGGCGGGGACTGCAGGTGTGTGGCTGGGCTGATTGGGGCGGGGGAAAGTGCTGAGGGCACGGGGGAGAGCTCGAGGCACAGCCAGAGCGGGTTGGAACCATCCTGGAGCAATGTGCCCCAACTGCAGCTGGTAAGTAAGCTGGACAGTTGGCGGTCTTCCAGTTCCGCAGTTAAAGTCCACCTCGAGGACACGGGGCTAAAAACCCATGGGTTGTCCCAGAGGCAGAAGGGGCGTCCCGGGACTGCTTATCAAGACTGAAGTAGTTATGAGGCCAAGTGTGTGCGCAGCCTCCTGCTGGGCCACAGGCCACCCTGTGCTCTAGAGTAAAGGAACCTGCAGTCCTCTGGCTCTGAACTCTGTGGGGAGCGTGGGCAACAGGAGTCCTTTGGCATCAGGACCTGGGCGTTGTCCTCTGTCGAGCCTCAGGCTGCCCCATGTTAGTGAGCGTGGACCCTCAGACACGGCTGCTTTTCTAGGCACTGTCAGAGAACGTTTACACGCCGGAGACACGCGTGTATGAGTTTATGAATGTATGTGAGCCTACACGTGTGTGTGTGTGTGCTCGAGCGCTGGCATGATGGCCCGTCCGAGGGTGGGGGCGGTAAATATGCAAGAAGTTCAGGACAGTAGGAGGAAGGAGGCCGTTCAGAGGGAAAAGGAAGGCGAGATGAAAGCCGCAGGATGTGGTATGATGTGAGTTAAGCCTCCTGCGAGAGGAGGGGTGGCTTTTGGCAACCGGAGAGCTAAAAGCAGGCCAACTCACCTGAACACCTTTTCTGAATGGCTGTCCTTCGCTTTGGACTTCGCGTTCTTTGCCTGTTGTGAACCACCCGGTAAGGTCGGGTTTCCAGAATAGTGTTGTGTGTCCTGCAATGCCTGCCCAAAGAGAGTCTCGGCCCCAGCGGTACAGTACAGCTGTCCAAGGTGAACCAAATTTTAAATAAGGTCCTTCAGCCAGGGATGGAGCTGTTGCTAGGGAACCATGTGTAAGATGGAATAGAGACCGGAGTTCCAGCCAGACCCTGGCATATGACCTCCCTCTGCTTGCCTCGGTCTCCTTGTTTGTAAAATGGGCTATATACTTCTGATCTACAGGGCCATGTGGGAAATGAAAGGAGACAGGTGAGCAATGAGGGCTGCACAGGAGACCCTCACTTATGTTTGTTCCAAGCTCTTACAAGCCCCTAGAACACCTTTTATTTAAAGAGGCTCAGCCCGACCAAGGGGCTGACCTATGAGCTATGTATATGTGTATACATAGCCTGGTGCAAGTTCTCACCTTTGGCGTAGATGAATGGGACAGCAATGCATATGCCATGAAAGGACATGTCCTCAGTTTGAAAGTGGACGTATGTTCACATTTTATTACATCTATAGATCAATTATTATTAAAACGCTCATTATTTATTCTGTGGGTATGGGTGTGAGTGTACTTGTGCATGCTTGCCATGGTACATGTGGAGGTCAGAGGGCAACCTGAGGGAGTTGGTTCTCTCCTACTCTGTGAGTTCCAGGGAACAAACTCAGGTTGTCAAGCTCAGAGGGAAGCTATCTCCCCTGCTCGGTTTATTTGTTCTTTGAGACAGTCTCAGGCTGTCCCCCATGCTGACCTCCAACTCAGTATGTAGCCGAGACTGGCCTTGAACTTGTAAGTGCCGAGGTTACAGGCAGTTCTGCTATGCCCCACTTCACGTTCATATTTCAGCAACGCTGAAGCTAACATATTCCAGTTATAATAAGCCCCAATATTCTTCCTTTACAACACACAAAATGATGGTGCGTCTTTACAATCAGTGACATCTTGCAGTCTGTTAAATACAGGGTATGTTTTACAGAAATGTTTTAGAGGTGCATGGGTACACACATATGTCATTCTCCTATCCTGCATACATTTAAAAACTTATATCTCATAAGCACCAAACTTTTTGTGGTGTCTAGTTTTTTTTTCTTTTTCTTTCTTTTTTTCTTTTCTTTGTTTTATTTTTTAAGACAGTCTTCCTGTGTAGCCCTTAGCTGACCTGAAACTCTTTGTGTAAACCAGGATGACCTTGAACTTACAGAGATCTGCGTACCTCTTACTCCCAAGTGCTTTTTGAATTGCTTTTCTTCTGGGATTAAAGGCAGGCACCACCACAGCTGCCGCTGTAGTACCTCCTTTTAAAGACAGTGTTGGCTGCTTTGTTAAGTAGAGCACAAAGTAACTTCTTGAGAATGTGATCCACTAGTTCTAATCCGCCCTTCTCCTTTGCACCCCGGGCGGCTTCTGATCTATTTCCCACCACTTCCCTTTCATCCTTCTACGTGACTCTCCCCCCACCCCTCGGCTGCAGTTGTGTGGTGTATTGGACACCGTGCTAAGCTCTGCGTGGCCTTTCACCTCGATACCCACACTGAGATAGCTGGAGCTATCACCCCCACTTTACAGATAAGGAAACGGGGTGCTGAAGCCACTCAATCAGAAAATGCCAGACCTGGGCTGACTCTGGCAGCTGCTCTTGACCAGAGAGGAGCAAGTTCCAGTGGTGGCCTGTGGTTGTCAAGTACGTGTCTTGCCTTGCACTTCTGAGGTAGCCTTCTCCCTCCCCTCCCCATACCCACCCCAAGGCTGGCAGCAACCTTTTGGATAATTGGAATTATATATTAGGTGACTTCTGGGTGTTCAAGGCATAGATATCACAAGGGGATGAGAAATGAGAAAGTAAATGACTTTAGTAGCTCAGAGCATGAGTTTCCTAACTATCCTTTGGGGCCCAGATTCTAGCCAGTAGAGCTTGGCCTCAGGAGGCTTCCTGCATCGTGTTGCTATGGTGATGGGAGATCCTAAATCTGAATGAGTTGCTTTTCAGCGGAAAGCCTGCAGAGGGGTACCAAGTTCTCCTGCCCCCAGCCCAGGTCCACCGTTCTGCTTCCTCTTGTGATGCTCAGTCAGCTTTGAAGATTCTGTTTGGTCTCCCCAGATTGCTCTCCCCTTTCTCTGCCCACCTGGTGAACTGAAAATTCCTCCCTCAGTGGACACTTCAAGCTCCATCTTCCAGAGTCTCCCCCAGCCTCTACTCTCACCCTACAACACTAAGCTACTGCCCTCTATGGCCTTCCAGTATAGCACTGACTGTCTTGGCCCACAGGGACTTCCCAGGGACTAACATAGCTATGACCTGTTCATGGTCAGTGTGGCTTCAAGCTATCACCACTTCAAGCTGAGTCTCCCTGGGGTCTCACACAAGAAGCCCTCCATGCACAGCCCCAGCAGAAGCTGCTTAGATGCAGGATAGTGTCGGGGTCAGCAGGGTGGGGTCCCTGGAGACTGTTGTGCTTTTCATTTTCATGTCCTCTGGAGTCTTGTTATTGTGTTGACCTAGGCAAATGAGCTTGTGTGGTTTCTTCATGGTGGGGTGGGGACAGGGCTGGGATGTGAGGAATGAGGGTGGATTCCAGTCTAGGGGTCCGGTTTCTACCTCACTCCTCCACAGTAGCCTCAAAGCCTTGATTACAATCAGATGGCCTCTCTCAGTGTCATTTCCCCTGTCTATATGGCATTTGATCCTGCCTAACCTTCCATAGTCAGGACTTTGCTGTGGAACGTGTTCAGTATACAGCCATGGACCAGGCTCAGAAGACACAGGAAGGCAGGCATTGCTCCTGCCTCCAAGGAAATGTGGTCTAGTGGTTCAAGACACCCAACACAGAGATCATCACATTCTAAGTGTGAGAATTACATGATGCTGTGGGATTACAGAAGGGGAGTGTGGGGTTTAGAATTGTGTCATACTTGAGATCTGAGAGATATGCAATAAAAGAAAAGAATACTCATAATAATAAGATGGACATTTTACAGATACCTGCTTATGGCTCTGTGGATATCTTCCCTCATGAATTTGTCCTTCAACAGCTCAGGCTGTATGTGTAATCACGAGGGGTTTCCTCCTTCTAAAATTAGATGCCACAACTGAATGTCGTGATTGGTTCCACGTCTGACATGGACCAAGGATTCTTTCCATGCTCCTCCTTTTCCCTTATTCCAAGGGGCAGTTTGTGAACATTGAGGTCTTGAATACCGTTGTGGTGGGAGAAGGCTGCCTCTTCTTTTTCTCTGTTGGTTGCTGGAGAGCATGTCCCACTGCGGACCCCTTGTAGTCAGTAATACTTTCATTAGTAGCTCAGGGAGTCTCTCTCCCATGGGAAATTCTACCCATTGTAGCCATGCCTTTATCCAATCCCTCTCGGGAACGGTGTTCTTGCCAAGTTCAGAACCCCCAGCTCTTGATTCTCTGTATCATGTAATAAGGCTCTTGGCCAGCTCCCACTTCTCCATCTAGAGCTGTCTTCCTAGAACCCTGACATCCATACGGCTGGACATCTGGTTGAGTGTTTGTTCCTGTGTGGCTCCGTGGTGTAGGCTCTTGTCAGGCAAATCTTCACACAACCACTTCCACCCAACCTGGTCGACGTGGCCAGCCTCCACTTGGGGTTTTCTGCATTTCTTAGATCACGTCGTCTCCACCTACAGTTCTTCCAGAAGAGTTTCAAACACTCTCTAGGGCAGTGCCTGTCAACCTTCCTAATGCTGCGACCCTTTAATGAGGTTGTTCATGTTGTGGTGAACCGCCCCCCCACACACACACCATAAAATTATTTTCATTGCTACTTTATAACTGTAATTTTGCTACTGTTATGAATCATAATGTAATTATCTGTGTTTTCCAATGGTCTTAGATGA